>NC_092416.1:168627578-168927578 GCF_040894005.1 Engystomops pustulosus
ATACTGACCCGATCCATCTCACTGTCCTAGACCACCAGAGATACTGACCCGATCCATCTCACTGTCCTAGACCACCAGAGATACTGACCCGATCCATCTCACTGTCCTAGACCACCAGAGATACTGACCCGATCCATCTCACTGTCCTAGACCACCAGAGATACTGACACGATCCATCTCACTGTCCTAGACCACCAGAGATACTGACCCGATCCATCTCACTGTCCTAGACCACCAGAGATACTGACAGGATCCATCTCACTGTCCTAGACCACCAGAGATACTGACCCGATCCATCTCACTGTCCTAGACCACCAGAGATACTGACAGGATCCATCTCACTGTCCTAGACCACCAGAGATACTGACCCGATCCATCTCACTGTCCTAGACCACCAGAGATACTGACCCGATCCATCTCACTGTCCTAGACCACCAGAGATACTGACCCGATCCATCTCACTGTCCTAGACCACCAGTGATACTGACCCGATCCATCTCACTGCCCTAGACCACCAGAGATACTGACCCGATCCAACTCACTGCCCTAGACCACCAGAGATACTGACCCGATCCATCTCACTGTCCTAGACCACCAGAGATACTGACCCGATCCATCTCACTGTCCTGGACCACCAGAGATACTGACATTTCGCTTTCTTGACTACAAGAGATTCTGAATTGAATATCCTCACTGCCCGGTGCCATCAGTACCAGTGACATTTACCTCTTTACTGGTCCAGACCACCAGTTATGCCGACATTAACCCCTTCATACAACAGGGGATACAAACCCTGCAGAAGACACGGACCAGTGTCCTGGTAAATCATTAGCTACAAAGGATTAGAGGGAGTGGTGGTAATTGTCACTTATATGTGTGTACAACCTGGTCTGAACTAAGCGCCAAGACATAAATACCCTGTAAGACGCCTCAGGCCGCGTTATACGTCCCGCTGCGATGCGTTATCGGCCCATATGATGTGGTTTTATGTGTGTAAGATAATATGGCAGATCTGATTGGGGCGTTAGGGGGGCATTGGTGTAATGAATGATTTGGCTAATTAGAATAGTAGATAAGGGAGGTATGTTGGCAGATGGGTGCAGGGTAGTCACCAATGTGCCCCATGTTGTACCTAATAATACACCAACTACAGTAACCAGGTGTCCAATTTGTTTGGCTCTAGAGCATTAGGCTCCTCATGTATAATCTTGGGGGGGGGGTCTGATACTTCTCACTAATGAACATCTGATGCCCCTCCACCAATTATCATGGCCCCTGAGAGAGGACATCCGATACCTACCTGCCGTAATTATACAGGAGGGAAACCGTTATCCAAATAAGTGGATGATAATAATATGTTATAAAATGTGATGATTTATTCACGTTTGCAGGTCTGTAAACAATTTACCCATTTAGGCCGAGTTCACACGTTCAGTTTTTCAGATGAAGTTTTCAAAGCCAAAAGCAAAAGTGGATAATAATAATAACTGGTAAGATATCACTGAGAGGAGCCGCGAATCCTGCTTCTTTCACTCCGCTCCTGGTTTCAACTGCATCTGAAAAACTGGGGGTCATTTACTAAGGGCCAGAATCGCGGTTTACCGACCGGTTACGCACATTTTTCGGTTTTGCGCCGATTTGCGCTGTATTGCCCCGGGATTTTGGTGCACGCGATCGGATTGTGGCGCATCGGCATTCACGCGACGGAAATCGGGGGCGTGGCCGAACGAAAACCCGACAAATTTGGAGAAACCGCCGCATTTAAAAAAAAAAAAAAGTGTTGCGGGACACGCGCTTACCTTCACCAGGTATAGGCTTGTGCATTCCGGCGGACCTCGGCGGACTTCAGCGCAGCAGCGACACCTGGTGAACGTCGGAGGAACTGCCTTAGTGAATCGCCGGAAGACCCGAATCCACCGCACAGAACGCGCCGCTGGATCGCGAATGGACCGGGTAAGTAAATCTGCCCCACTGTGTATAGCGCAGGGCGCCAGGTTCACGACTTCTGGCGCACGTTCCTTATGATTTTGGCGCCCCTGTACTGCTCCGAAATCAAGGACCACTTTTTTTTTTGGTGCACCTTTAACATGGGGCGTGTGACACACTTCTGTCGGACTTTGCTTGTTAAATCTGGTCCGGCAGAGCACCAGAGCGCCGTAATTTGTGTCGCATTATCCCTAGAGCAGCTGTGCCACAAAAGGGTCGCGTGCGACACAAATGTGGCGCAGATGCTTCTTAAATACATGAGAAAGCAGTTTGCACTAGAAAGAACGTGCAAAGTCCGACACTAAGGGCGCACGGCCCTTAGTAAAGGTGCCCCAATAAGTTTTGCCAGTTATTTGAGGTAAAATGCAGGACTTCGGCTTATACTCCAGTATATACGGTATCTAATTTCTATTTTCCCATAGATGGAAATATTAATAATAATAAATTCTATATCATAATTTTTTAAACATGTTCCCACAACTGACCACTAGAGGGAGCTCAAAGGAAAGTAACCAGTGACCGTGTCCCTTTAATTCTTTTCTCTTATCAGCCGGATCTACAGTCACCAGTGGGATCTGGTCCTTGTAGGCTCCAGGGATCTCCTACAGACTAGACAATTATACTACATACAGTATCAAGTGACAGGCAGAGCCCCTCCAGGGACAGATACTGTAAGAAAGACTCATCGTGTCATCACTCAGACTCCCCTTGAAGTGAGCAATATTAGGAAAATGCTCAAAATATAATCCCTGCATTGATGTTACAACCAGGACTAGGCATATCTGCTGCAAAGTCATTCTTAAAGGCTTCATCCCATCTCACAAAAGGGAAAATCTCCAAAATCATGTGAAAATGAGCATAAAAGAGTCATAATTGCCATGAGATGAGTCATGCTGCATGCGGGAGTATCAATTCAGAATTTTTATTGTACCTAGAAACACAGTTCTGATGTTGTATTACATTTAAGAATTTCATCTTTCAGATCGCATCAGGATTGTGGTTCTGGGAACTACAGAACCGGAGATACAAGAAGTATCCAATTACTGCTTTTCTTTACCTGTTTCTCCACAAGCCTGATGGAATCTGAAAGATGTGAATCTTTATTAGATAAAAAGCAAGTTCCTAGGTTCTATAAAACTAAAGATAGGGGCTACTGAAGTGACACTACCCCTGCAGTTAAAATGGACTCATCTCGGATAAAATATGACTCTTCTCTGCTCCTTGTCACATGACTTTGGAGGATATTTCTTTTTGTATAGGGACGGTTGAGAATTTACATTTAAAGGACATTTAATCACCTACCTGAGGGGGGTGGTAGTTTAATGGGGTAAAATGGGACAACAGTGTCCCTTTTAGTAGATATAGGTCTCCTCTTGAGACTTACATCCATTAGCCTAACTACAAGGATATGCAACTACTATCTATAGGTAAGTAGGCAACATGGTGTCACCAGAACCTGTCTAGTGTCCTGGATCAAACAACGGTACCACAAGACATGTCCACCACGCTTTTCTTACCAATTGCCTTTAAGATGTCGCTGGGGATGTTGTTTCCTGACAGCTCCATCTTCATGATGGTTTTATTAGTCTGGAGACATTCATGAAGGGCCCGACCTCCCAGAAGACCAATGTTATTCCATCGCAGGTCTGGGGAAGGTGATAGCAAATACTATAGGATTATGGGGTGTGGATATGGTTAGTTACTATAGGATTATGGGATGTGGATATGGTTAGTTACTACAGGATTATGGGATGTGGATATGGTTAGTTACTACAGGATTATGGGATGTGGCGTCCTGTATCCTCACCTAATTCTCGTAACGTGAGGTTCTGCTTCAGCGCTGTGGACAGTTCTTCTGCCCCTTTATGGCTGATCTGGTTGTTGCGGAGGTCCAGTCTTTGGAGAGATTGGTTACAGCTGAGCCCATCGCACAGAAGAGAGAATCCGTCTTCCCACATGCCGAGGTTGTTCCACTCTAAAGTCAGGCTGCAAAACATGGATTACCTTAAAGGGAATGTTCACCTCATAAACTGATCACAAATGGCTGATGGGGGGGGAATCACTTTATAATGAGAATGAAGGACCTGGATAAGCCCTGAGAGGGTGGAGGTGGGAGAGCGGCTGCAGATGTATGGTCTTACATCAGGAAGAGAGTGGAGGAGGGAGAGGGGCTGCAGATGTAGGGACTTACATCAGGAAAAGAGTGGAGGAGGGAGAGGGGCTGCAGATGTATGGTCTTACATCAGGAAGAGAGTGGAGGAGGGAGAGGGGCTGCAGACGTAGGGTCTTACATCAGGAAGAGAGTGGAGGAGGGAGAGGGGCTGCAGACGTAGGGTCTTACATCAGGAAGAGAATGGAGGAGGGAGAGGGGCTGCAGACGTAGGGTCTTACATCAGGAGGAGAGTGGAGGAGGGAGAGGGGCTACAGATGTAGGGTCTTATGTCAGGAGGAGAGTGGAGGAGGGAGAGGGGCTGCAGATGTAGGGTCTTATGTCAGGAGGAGAGTGGAGGAGGGAGAGGGGCTGCAGATGTAGGGTCTTACATCAGGAGGAGAGTGGAGGAGGGAGAGGGGCTGCAGATGTAGGGTCTTACATCAGGAGGAGAGTGGAGGAGGGAGAGGGGCTGCAGATGTAGGGTCTTACATCAGGAGGAGAGTGGAGGAGGGAGAGGGGCTGCAGATGTAGGGTCTTACATCAGGAGGAGAGTGGAAGAGGGAGAGGGGCTGCAGATGTAGGGTCTTACATCAGGAGGAGAGTGGAGGAGGGAGAGGGGCTGCAGATGTAGGGTCTTACATCAGGAGGAGAGTGGAGGAGGGAGATGGGGCTGCAGATGTAGGGTCTTACATCAGGAGGAGAGTGGAGGAGGGAGAGGGGCTGCAGATGTAGGGTCTTACATCAGGGAGAGGGTGGAGGAGGGAGAGGGGCTGCAGATGTAGGGTCTTACATCAGGGAGAGGGTGGAGGAGGGAGAGGGGCTGCAGATGTAGGGTCTTACGAGTGAAGGAGGGAAAGGGGCTGCAGATGTAGGGTTTTACATCAGGAGGAGAGTGGAGGAGGGAGATGGGGCTGCAGATGTATGGTCTTACGAGTGAAGGAGGGAAAGGGGCTGCAGATGTAGGGTCTTACATCAGGAGGAGCGTGGAGGAGGGAGAGGGGCTGCAGACGTAGGGTCTTACATCAGGAGGAAAGTGGAGGAGGGAGAGGGGCTGCAGATGTAGGGACTTACATCAGGAGGAGAGTGGAGGAGGGAGAGGGGCTGCAGATGTAGGGTCTTACATCAGGAGGAGTGAGGAGGAGGGAGAGGGGCTGCAGATGTAGGGTCTTACATCAGGAGGAGAGTGGAGGAGGGAGAGGGGCTGCAGATGTAGGGTCTTACATCAGGAGGAGAGTGGAGGAGGGAGATGGGGCTGCAGATGTAGGGTCTTACATCAGGAGGAGAGTGGAGGAGGGAGAGGGGCTGCAGATGTAGGGTCTTACATCAGGAGGAGAGTGGAGGAGGGAGATGGGGCTGCAGATGTAGGGTCTTACATCAGGAGGAAAGTGGAGGAGGGAGAGGGGCTGCAGATGTAGGGTCTTACATCAGGAGGAGAGTGGAGGAGGGAGATGGGGCTGCAGATGTATGGTCTTACATCAGGAGGAGAGTGGAGGAGGGAGAGGGGCTGCAGATGTAGGGTCTTACATCAGGAGGAGAGTGGAGGAGGGAGATGGGGCTGCAGATGTAGGGTCTTACATCAGGAGGAGAGTGGAGGAGGGAGAGGGGCTGCAGATGTATGGTCTTACATCAGGAGGAGAGTGGAGGAGGGAGATGGGGCTGCAGATGTATGGTCTTACATCAGGGAGAGGATGGAGGAGGGAGAGGGGCTGCAGATGTAGGGTCTTACATCAGGGAGAGGGTGGAGGAGGGAGAGGGGCTGCAGATGTAGGGTCTTACGAGTGAAGGAGGGAAAGGGGCTGCAGATGTAGGGTCTTACATCAGGAGGAGAGTGGAGGAGGGAGATGGGGCTGCAGATGTATGGTCTTACGAGTGAAGGAGGGAAAGGGGCTGCAGATGTAGGGTCTTACATCAGGAGGAGAGTGGAGGAGGGAGAGGGGCTGCAGACGTAGGGTCTTACATCAGGAGGAGAGTGGAGGAGGGAGAGGGGCTGCAGATGTATGGTCTTACATCAGGAGGAGAGTGGAGGAGGGAGATGGGGCTGCAGATGTATGGTCTTACGAGTGAAGGAGGGAGAGGGGCTGCAGATGTATGGTCTTACATCAGGAGGAGAGTGGAAGAGGGAGAGGGGCTGCAGATGTAGGGTCTTACATCAGGAGGAGAGTGGAGGAGGGAGATGGGGCTGCAGATGTAGGGACTTACATCAGGAGGAGAGCGGAGGAGGAAGAGGGGCTGCAGATGTAGGGTCTAACATCAGGAGGAGAGTGGAGGAGGGAGAGGGGCTGCAGATGTAGGGTCTTACATCAGGAGGAGAGTGGAGGAGGGAGAGGGGCTGCAGATGTATGGTCTTACATCAGGAGGAGAGTGGAGGAGGGAGAGGGGCTGCAGATGTAGGGTCTTACATCAGGGAGAGGGTGGAGGAGGGAGAGGGGCTGCAGATGTAGGGTCTTACGAGTGGAGGAGGGCGAGGTGCTGCAGATGTATGGTCTTACGAGTGGAGGAGGGAGAGGGGCTGCAGATGTATGGTCTTACGAGTGAAGTAGGGAAAGGGGCTGCAGATGTAGGGTCTTACATCAGGAGGAGAGTGGAGGAGGGAGAGGGGCTGCAGATGTAGGGTCTTACATCAGGAGGAGAGTGGAGGAGGGAGAGGGGCTGCAGATGTATGGTCTTACGAGTGAAGTAGGGAAAGGGGCTGCAGATGTAGGGTCTTACATCAGGAGGAGAGTGGAGGAGGGAGAGGGGCTGCAGATGTAGGGTCTTACATCAGTAGGAGAGTGGAGGAGGGAGAGGGGCTGCAGATGTAGGGTCTTACATCAGGAGGAGAGTGGAGGAGGGAGAGGGGCTGCAGATGTAGGGTCTTACATCAGGAGGAGAGTGGAGGAGGGAGATGGGGCTGCAGATGTAGGGACTTACATCAGGAGGAGAGTGGAGGAGGAAGAGGGGCTGCAGACGTAGGGTCTTACATCAGGGAGAGGGTGGAGGAGGGAGAGGGGCTGCAGATGTAGGGTCTTACGAGTGGAGGAGGGCGAGGGGCTGCAGATGTATGGTCTTACGAGTGAAGGAGGGAGAGGGGCTGCAGATGTATGGTCTTACATCAGGAGGAGAGTGGAGGAGGGAGAGGGGCTGCAGATGTAGGGTCTTACATCAGGAGGAGAGTGGAGGAGGGAGATGGGGCTGCAGATGTAGGGACTTACATCAGGAGGAGAGTGGAGGAGGAAGAGGGGCTGCAGATGTAGGGTCTTACATCAGTAGGAGAGTGGAGGAGGGAGAGGGGCTGCAGATGTAGGGTCTTACATCAGTAGGAGAGTGGAGGAGGGAGAGGGGCTGCAGATGTAGGGTCTTACATCAGGAGGAGAGTGGAGGAGGGAGAGGGGCTGCAGATGTATGGTCTTACATCAGGAGGAGAGTGGAGGAGGGAGAGGGGCTGCAGATGTAGGGTCTTACATCAGGAGGAGAGTGGAAGAGGGAGAGGGGCTGCAGATGTAGGGTCTTACATCAGGAGGAGAGTGGAGGAGGGAGATGGGGCTGCAGATGTAGGGTCTTACGAGTGGAGGAGGGCGAGGGGCTGCAGATGTATGGTCTTACATCAGGGAGAGGGTGGAGGAGGGAGAGGGGCTGCAGATGTAGGGTCTTACGAGTGGAGGAGGGCGAGGGGCTGCAGATGTATGGTCTTACGAGTGAAGTAGGGAAAGGGGCTGCAGATGTAGGGTCTTACATCAGGAGGAGAGTGGAGGAGGGAGAGGGGCTGCAGATGTAGGGTCTTACATCAGGAGGAGAGTGGAGGAGGGAGAGGGGCTGCAGACGTAGGGTCTTACATCAGGAGGAGAGTGGAAGAGGGAGAGGGGCTTCAGATGTAGGGTCTTACATCAGGAGGAGAGTGGAGGAGGGAGATGGGGCTGCAGATGTAGGGACTTACATCAGGAGGAGAGTGGAGGAGGAAGAGGGGCTGCAGACGTAGGGTCTTACATCAGGGAGAGGGTGGAGGAGGGAGAGGGGCTGCAGATGTAGGGTCTTACGAGTGGAGGAGGGCGAGGGGCTGCAGATGTATGGTCTTACGAGTGAAGGAGGGAGAGGGGCTGCAGATGTATGGTCTTACATCAGGAGGAGAGTGGAGGAGGGAGAGGGGCTGCAGATGTAGGGTCTTACATCAGGAGGAGAGTGGAGGAGGGAGATGGGGCTGCAGATGTAGGGACTTACATCAGGAGGAGAGTGGAGGAGGGAGATGGGGCTGCAGATGTAGGGACTTACATCAGGAAAAGAGTGGAGGAGGAAGAGGGGCTGCAGATGTAGGGTCTTACATCAGTAGGAGAGTGGAGGAGGGAGAGGGGCTGCAGATGTAGGGTCTTACATCAGGAGGAGAGTGGAGGAGGGAGAGGGGCTGCAGATGTATGGTCTTACATCAGGAGGAGAGTGGAGGAGGGAGAGGGGCTGCAGATGTAGGGTCTTACATCAGGGAGAGGGTGGAGGAGGGAGAGGGGCTGCAGATGTAGGGTCTTACGAGTGGAGGAGGGCGAGGGGCTGCAGATGTATGGTCTTACGAGTGGAGGAGGGAGAGGGGCTGCAGATGTATGGTCTTACGAGTGAAGTAGGGAAAGGGGCTGCAGATGTAGGGTCTTACATCAGGAGGAGAGTGGAGGAGGGAGAGGGGCTGCAGATGTAGGGTCTTACATCAGGAGGAGAGTGGAGGAGGGAGAGGGGCTGCAGACGAAGGGTCTTACATCAGGAGGAGAGTGGAAGAGGGAGAGGGGCTGCAGACGTAGGGTCTTACATCAGGAGGAGAGTGGAAGAGGGAGAGGGGCTGCACATGCAGGGTCTTACATAAGGAGGAGAGTGGAGGAGGGAGAGGGGCTGCAGATGTAGGGACTTACATCAGGAGGAGAGTGGAAGAGGGAGAGGGGCTGCAGATGTAGGGTCTTACATCAGGAGGAGAGTGGAGGAGGGAGAGGGGCTGCACATGCAGGGTCTTACATCATGAGGAGAGTGGAGGAGGGAGAGGGGCTGCAGATGTAGGGACTTACATCAGGAGGAGAGTGGAGGAGGGAGATGGGGCTGCAGAACTATGGTCTTACATCAGGAGGAGAGTGGAGGAGGGAAAGGGGCTGCAGATGTAGGGTCTTACATCAGGAGGAGAGTGGAGGAGGGAGATGGGGCTGCAGATGTATGGTCTTACGAGTGAAGGAGGGAAAGGGGCTGCAGATGTAGGGTCTTACATCAGGAGGAGAGTGGAGGAGGGAGAGGGGCTGCAGACGTAGGGTCTTACATCAGGAGGAGAGTGGAGGAGGGAGAGGGGCTGCAGATGTAGGGACTTACATCAGGAGTAGAGTGGAAGAGGGAGAGGGGCTGCAGATGTAGGGTCTTACATCATGAGGAGAGTGGAGGAGGGAGAGGGGCTGCAGATGTAGGGACTTACATCAGGAGGAGAGTGGAGGAGGGAGAGGGGCTGCAGATGTAGGGACTTACCGTATTTTCCGGACTATAAGGCGCACATAAAAGCCTTGGATTTCCTTAGAAATCCAAAGTGCGCCTTATAGTCCGGTGCGCCCTATGTATGGCGCAGGGCAGCGGACCCTACTTACATAGGTCCCCGCTACCGGAGACAGCAGATCTCCAGCGGGAACTCCAGACCACGCGGCACGAACAACTTCTGCCGCGTCGGTCTGCAGTTCCCGCTGGAGATCTGCTGTCTCCGGTAGCGGGGACCTATGTAAGTATGGTCCGCTGCCATCCTCCACCTCCCCCTCACCTTCCCCGCGTTCCGCGTCGCGTCTCCGCTCCGCGTCTCCGCTCCGCGTCTCCGCTCCGCCCCTGGACCTCCGCCACGCCCCCGACCCTGCGCCTTATAGTCCGATGCGCCTTATATATGGAATTATTACATATGTAAGGCGCATCGGACTAATGCGCCTTATATTCCGGTGCGCCTAATGGCCCGGAAAATACGGTACATCAGGAGGAGAGTGGAGGAGGGAGATGGAGCTGCAGGTTCTTACTCCTTATAACAGAAGATTCTACTCATTTACATGTATATAAAAAAAACGTGATGTCAATTTGCATAAACCTGCACATACATGGATCTCAGTATTATAACCACATATCGTGTCTTCCCTTAGACGTGGTACATGACAGACCTTATCACGGATGTGTTGTGTCTCAGGAGCTTCCCCAAGGCTTCGGCCCCTTCACCGCGGAGATTATTCCCCTGTAATGACAAAGACCCTATTACTCCAGGGCTCCCCCACAAACCAGAGGGATTCCTACCACTATCCCACTGACCTTGAGGTCCAGGTACCTGAGCACAGCGTTACTGCGGAGGCCCTGGAGGACGTGCTTCAGGCCTGTGAACACATAACGGGGCCATCACCAGGTGATGACATCAGGACACGAGTACCTACATGTGACAGTATGGGGGGTACCTACCGTCCTCACTGAGCATGCAGTCACTAAGGGCGACATGGGAGTAAGTGACGTCATTCTGCAGGAGGAGACCCAGGACCTGACACGACTCTGTGCAAAGATTTTGGGCGGATAAATCCAATTTCCCTTTTCCGGAGGAGTCTCTCATCTTCTGCAATTCCTTCAATACCGGATCCTGGGGCTCCGTCCCCTTCTCCTGGCACAACCGGATGTATAACCGTTTCAGATCATCCATCGCTCCCCGTGTTAGTGGAAAAATTCCCCGAGGCTACAATGTTACCAGCGAGGGAAGTCTGCAAAAAACAGAATATAAATAAAGGAAATCTACCATCAAAATCCATCATAATAAACCAGGGGCACTTACTCGTGACTGCGACTGTGATAATCATCTAATATTTGTTATCCGTGACCTCCTTCCTCCTAAAATGAACTTTTAAAATTATGCTAATGAGCCAGAGGGGCTTCGGGGGTGTGTTTCCGTGCTGCAGCTTCACAGGCTGTTACACTGCGCAGGAGCACTTCCCCCTCCCACTGTCTGAGATTACATCAGGCAGATGGAGCGAGATCTCCCGTAGCTCTAAATAACATTGCATTTTATTCTGGTAGATGAATCGGCTCACCCAAAAATAACTTTGAGGGAACCTGACATTCTTCATTGAGGACGCCCCATGTAATGGGACATGACTGGGATATGCAGTCAGCGGCTAAGTGACCTCTGGGACTGGCACTGATCCCCTTCTAAGTCGTCTTCTGCAGCGTCGTGGTTATTGGAAAGCATCCGATCGCCAGGATCTCAGTATGAACAGTGGTCCGCGAGTACCCCAAGGCCAGGGACGCTGCTGTACAAACGTTGCTATCGTTCTATGCACTTGCATGGGTGATCGCCTTCCCATGGAGGAGCAACCACACATGAGCTCCATATTTTCCCATGGAGTAGTAGCAGATGATTATTTTGGGTGACAGGTCCTCTCTAAAGTGTCACTTTTAGACCTAAGGAAAGGTCTGACGTGTGTACTGAATGCATATGGCCAGGGAAAGCCTTGATTGGAATGGTACCATTTCCGGAGCCACTAACAGTCTAGCAACTTTCACTATGAGGACTATGAGTATTTTGTGGGACGAACGGGTATAGTTAATGTATTAATTTTGCGTAATTTTGGGCTGAGGACTTGGATACAGCTGAATTTAGAGTAGGACAACCAGTTTGTAGGTATGGGGGGCATATGTGTACCCCAGCTGTTGCCCCTTTTATAGAATGATGCCCTGTACACACACACAGGTCGTATACGGCTAAGTGCGGCCATGCAGGAGGTAAGTGCACATTACAAAATCTATTGCAAGTCTCCAGATACATACAGATCTCCCGTGTCAAATCACTTGATGCAAAAAGTGGGCGATATAATCAGAACTTCAGCTAACATCACGTCTATAGAAGGAAAAGGTTACTGTTAAAGGGATCTGCGCCAAAGAGTATGACATCACGGCGAATTCTGCATCGCCTTTAAGTGGTGATAATGTACAACAAAGTAGTCGCCAGGTCCTGATATAGATCTATACATGATATACTATATACTAAGAATATGTAATAGCAGAAGTAACACCACACAGTAGTGATAACAGTACAATAAGAGGACTTACCTGCCACCTACCTCCTCCTTCTGCTGCCAGCTTTCAGTTTCTCCATGTACACACAACATGTAACCAGGAAGACAGTGAGAAAAAAATCTGTCATTCTCTGGGGAGTGCCACAAAAAAAAAGTTATGACACAATTACGGACGCCATATTTGCAAAGCCGCATATTACGACCGAATGTGATTTTGTCCACAAAAACATGGCCGCTCTTAGTGATGTCACTAGGAGAACTGGAGACAAATGGCCGGTGTTTTACCTCACGCTCTTGTTTTTTAAAATATTTGAGCGGCGTAGAATCTCCAGATTGACAGCACGGCCCTCCAATCAGCTGCCTGCTCCTCGCTGTGTGCGGCATAGAGGCAGGAGAGAGGAGGCGCTCGGGTGAGCGGCACTTAGAAGGATGGAGCGGGAAGAGGAGGCGGTGGAGTTTCGTAAGGCGAGTGCGGAGCTCAGGGGCGGCTGCAGGGGAGGCCATGGGATAAGCACCCAGCGAGTGTCCCCGCAACATCACTGCCATACGGTCACCTGAAATCCTATTGGATCCCGTGCAATTAAATAGTGTCCCCATTACATGTTATAGGATCGGTAGTGTCCCCATTACATGTTATAGGATCGGTAGTGTCCCCATTACATGCTATAGGATCGGTAGTCTCCCCATTACATGTTATAGGATCGGTAGTGTCCCCATTACATGTTATAGGATCGGTAGTGTCCCCATTACATGCTATAGGATCGGTAGTGTCCCCATTACATGCTATAGGATCGGTAGTGTCCCCATTACATGTTATAGGATCGGTAGTGTCCCCATTACTTGTTATAGGATCAGTAGTGTCCCCATTACATGCTATAGGATCGGTAGTGTCCCCATTACATGTTATAGGATCGGTAGTGTCCCCATTACATGTTATAGGATCAGTAGTGTCCCCATTACATGTTATAGGATCAGTAGGGTCCCCATTACATGTTATAGGATCAGTAGGGTCCCCATTACATGTTATAGGATCAGTAGTAGAGATGAGCGAACACTAAAATGCTCGGGTACTCGTTATTCGAGACGAACTTTTCCCGATGCTCGAGTGCTCGTCTCGAATAACGAACCCCATTGAAGTCAATGGGAGACTCGAGCATTTTTCAAGGGGACCAAGGCTCTGCACAGGGAAGCTTGGCCAAACACCTGGGAACCTCAGAAAAGGATGGAAACACCACGGAAATGGACAGGAAACAGCAGGGGCAGCATGCATGGATGCCTCTGAGGCTGCTTAAACGCACCATTATGCCAAAATTATGGGCAACAGCATGGCCATGACAGAGTGACAGAATGAAGCTAGATAGCATCTAAAACATGCAATAATTGACCCTGACACTATAGGGGACGGCATGCAGAGGCAGCGGCAGCAGGCTAGAGAGTGTCATGGCGACATACCCTAAATGGACTCAGGCTTCAAACCAATGGGTGGCAGAGAGGAACCAAAGGAGGTGAGCAAGAAGTGCTCAAATAATATCGGTACATGATAAAAGTTTGCCAGTATATTTTGTGGATTACACAGCAGGGTGGCGACAAAGTTAACATGGAAGCCATGAAAACAACCCAAAATTCTGCCTGACACAGCTCGTTTGATAAGGGGACCATGTATGGAGGCAGTGAACTAGTAGTAGATTAAAGGTGCTGCAGTTAAAACTATGTTAGTTGGATCTTGGCATGGAGCTGGCGCTCCGCTGCCAGGCGAGCTTTCGCCAATCCAAGCCCCTGTCTCTAGGCTACTCCCCAAACAGCACTTCTAAGAACCTTTTGTATAAGATCAAGTGTAGTAGCGTTCTTATAAGTTTAGGATATGGCGGGTGAGGGGAATGTAAACAGATGCGCAAGAAGCGCTGAAATAATATCCCTAAATGGTAAAAGTTTGCAAGTATATTTTGTGGATTACACAGCAGGGTGGCGACAAAGTTAACAACTTTGATGTGGAATCCATGAAAACAACCCAAATTTCTGCCTGACACACCTCGTTTGATAAAGGGACGATGTATGGAGGCAGCTATATGGACGACTTTTGGAGGTAGGAATGGAGACAACGTGTGGAGGCTGCTATGGAGACAATTTAATTTGGATAGTGCCTGTATGTGGCAGTCCCAAACATTTTTCAAACCAGAGGAGCAGGTAGGTGGCCCTCCAGTAAAATGGGATAGATTGAGTGCCTGTATGTGGCAGTCCCAAAAATTGTTCAAACCAGAGGAGCAGGTAGGTGGCCCTCCAGTAAAATGGAATAGATTGAGTGCCTGTATGTGGCAGTCCCAAAAATTGTTCAAACCAGAGGAGCAGGTAGGTGGCCCTGCAGTAAAATGGAATAGATTGAGTGCCTGTATGTGGCAGTCCCAAAAATGTTTCAAACCAGAGGAGCAGGTAGGTGGCCCTCCAGTAAAATGGGATAGATTGAGTGCCTGTATGTGGCAGTCCCAAAAATGTTTCAAACCAGAGGAGCAGGTAGGTGGCCCTCCAGTAAAATGGGATAGATTGAGTGCCTGTATGTGGCAGTCCCAAAAATGTTTCAAACCAGAGGAGCAGGTAGGTGGCCCTCCAGTAAAATGGAATAGATTGAGTGCCTGTATGTGGCAGTCCCAAAAATTGTTCAAACCAGAGGAGCAGGTAGGTGGCCCTCCAGTAAAATGGGATAGATTGAGTGCCTGTATGTGGCAGTCCCAAAAATGTTTCAAACCAGAGGAGCAGGTAGGTGGCCCTCCAGTAAAATGGAATAGATTGAGTGCCTGTATGTGGCAGTCCCAAAAATTCTTCAAACCAGAGGAGCAGGTAGGTGGCCCTCCAGTAAAATGGAATAGATTGAGTGCCTGTATGTGGCAGTCCCAAAAATTGTTCAAACCAGAGGACCGGGTAGGTGGCCCTCCAGAAAAATGGAATAGATTGAGTGCCTGTATGTGGCACTCACAAAAATTGTTTCAAACAGAGGACCGGGTAGGTGGCCCTCCAGAAAAATTAAATGCATGAAGTATAGCAAGAGCCAGTGGGCCCTGTCAAAAAATAGCCATTTTCCTCTGCTTTACTGTACAAAGAGGAGGAGAAGGAGGAAAATGAGGAGGAGGAGGAGGAGTGGATCAATTATTCAGGTTGAGCTTCCTTCACCTGGTGGAGATTGGAAATTCTGAGAAATCCAGCCTTTATTCATTTTAATAAGCGTCAGCCTGTCAGCGCTGTCAGTCGACAGGCGTGTACGCTTATCGGTGATGATGCCACCAGCTGCACTGAAAACCCGCTCGGACAAGACGCTAGCGGCAGGGCAGGCAAGAACCTCCAAGGCGTACAGCGCCAGTTCGTGCCACATGTCCAGCTTTGAAACCCAGTAGTTGTAGGGAGCTGTGTGATCATTTAGGACGATGGTATGGTCAGCTACGTACTCCCTCACCATCTTTCTGTAAAGATCAGCCCTACTCTGCCGAGACTGGGGACAGGTGACAGTGTCTTGCTGGGGTGACATAAAGCTGGCAAAAGCCTTGTAAAGCGTACCCTTGCCAGTGCTGGACAAGCTGCCTGCTCGCCTACTCTCCCTCGCTACTTGTCCCGCAGAACTACGCACTCTGCCGCTAGCGCTGTCAGAAGGGAAATACTGTTTCAGCTTGTGCACCAGGGCCTGCTGGTATTCATGCATTCTCACACTCCTTTCCTCTGCAGGGATGAGAGTGGCAAGATTTTGCTTGTACCGTGGGTCCAGGAGAGTGAACACCCAGTAATCGGTGCTGGAATAAATTCTTTGAACGCGAGGGTCACGGGATAGGCAGCCTAGCATGAAATCTGCCATATGCGCCAGAGTACCAACGCGTAAGAATTCACTCCCCTCACTGGCCTGACTGTCCATTTCCTCCTCCTCCAACTCCTCCAACTCCTCTTCTTCTGCCCATACACGCTGAACAGTGAAGGACTCAACAATGGTCCCCTCTTGTGTCTCGCCAACATTCTCCTCCTCTTCCTCCTCATCCTCCTCCACCTCCACCTCCTCCGATATGCGCTGAGAAACAGACCTCAGGGTGCTTTGGCTATCAACAAGGGAATATTCTTCCCCCGTCTCTTGTGACGAGCGCAAAGCTTCCGACTTCATGCTGACCAGAGAGTTTTTCAACAGGCCAAGCAGCGGGATGGTGAGGCTGATGATGGCGGCATCGCCACTGACCATCTGTGTTGACTCCTCAAAGTTACTCAGCACCTGACAGATATCAGACATCCACGTCCACTCCTCATTGTAGACTTGAGGAAGCTGACTGACCTGACTACCAGTTCTGGTGGAAGTTGACATCTGGCAGTCTACAATCGCTCTGCGCTGCTGGTAAACTCTGGATAACATGGTCAGTGTTGAATTCCACCTCGTGGGCACGTCGCACAACAGTCGGTGAGCGGGCAGTTGGAGGCGGCGCTGCGCTGCCCTGCCCTGAGAGTGGCAGCATCTGGGCTGGACTTCCTGAAATGCGCACAGATGCGGCGCACCTTCGTGAGCAAATCAGACAGATTGGGGTATGTCTTGAGGAAACGCTGCACTATCAGATTTAACACATGGGCCAGGCATGGCACATGTGTCAGTCTGCCGAGTTGCAGAGCCGCCACCAGGTTACGGCCGTTGTCACACACAACCATTCCCGGCTTGAGGTTCAGCGGTGCCAGCCACAGATCAGTCTGCGCCGTGATGCCCTGTAATAGCTCTTGGGCGGTGTGCCTTTTGTCGCCTAGGCTCAGCAGTTTGAGCACCGCCTGCTGTCGCTTAGCGACGGCACTGCTGCTGTGCCTAGAGCTACCGACTGATGGCGCCGTGCCCACGGATGGTAGTTCGGAGGAGGAGGTGGAGGAGGGGTGGGAGGAGGAGGAGGCATAGTAGGCCTGAAACACCTGGACCGAGGTAGGCCCCGCAATCCTCGGCGTCGGCAGTATATGAGCAGCCCCAGGGTCAGTCTCGGTCCCAGCCTCCACCAAGTTAACCCAATGTGCCGTCAGCGATATATAGTGGCCCTGCCCGGCAGCACTCGTCCACGTGTCCGTGGTCAGGTGGACCTTGTCAGAAACGGCGTTGGTCAGGGCACGGATGATGTTGTCTGACACGTGCTGGTGCAGGGCTGGGACGGCACATCGGGAAAAGTAGTGGCGGCTGGGGACCGAATACCGAGGGGCGGCCGCCACCATGAGGTTGCGAAAGGCCTCGGTCTCTACTAGCCTATAGGGCAGCATCTCCAGGCTAAGCAATCTGGAGATGTGCACATTAAGGGCTTGGGCGTGCGGGTGGGTTGCACTATATTTGCGTTTCCGCTCCAGCGTCTGGGGTATGGAGAGCTGAACGCTGGTGGATGCTGTGGAGGATCGTGGAGGCGACGATGGGGTTTTTGGGCCAGGGTCCTGGGCAGGGGGCTGACTAGCAGCTGACACAGGGGAAGGAGCAGTGGTGTGCACGGCCGGAGGTGAACGGGCTTGTTGCCACTGAGTGGGGTGCTTAGCATTCATATGCCTGCGCATACTGGTGGTAGTTAAGCTAGTAGTGGTGGAACCCCTGCTGAGCCTGGTTTGGCAAATGTTGCACACCACAGTCCGTCGGTCATCCGGTGTTTCCTTAAAGAACCTCCACACTTCTGAAGATCTAGCCCTCGCCGCAAGAGCCCTCACCACGGGAGCTTCACTAGTTGACAGTGGCGCTGATGCACCAGCTCTGGCCCTGCCTCTCCGTCTGGCCCCACCACTGCCTCTTCCAACCTGTTCAGGTCGAGGACTCTCCTCCGTCTCAGAAGCACTGTGTTCACCCGGCCTCTCAACCCAGCTTGGGTCTGTCACCTCATCATCCTCCGATCCCTCAGTCTGCTCCCCCCTCGGACTTCCTGCCCTGACAACAACTTCCCCACTGTCTGACAACCGTGTCTCCTCATCGTCGGACACCTCTTTACACACTTCCACTACGTCAAGAAGGTCATCATCACCCACAGACTGTGACTGGTGGAAAACCTGGGCATCGGAAAATTGCTCAGCAGCAACCGGACAAGTGGTTTGTGACTGTGGGAAGGGTCCAGAAAACAGTTCCTCAGAGTATGCCGGTTCAAATGGCAAATTTTCCTGGGAGGGGGCAGACTGGGGGGGAGGAGGCTGAGGTGCAGGAGCTGGAGGAGTGGGGATTTCGGTGACATGGGTGGACTGCGTGGAAGACTGACTGGTGGTGGACAAATTGCTCGAAGCATTGTCAGCAATCCACGACATCACCTGTTCGCACTGTTCTGGCCTCAACAGTGCTCTACCACGAGTCCCAGTAACTTCAGACATGAACCTAGGGAGTGTAGCTCTGCGGCGTTCCCCTGCTCCCTCATCAGCAGGTGGTGTCTCACCCCGCCCAGGACCACGGCCTCTGACCCCTGCAGTAGTTGGACGCCCACGTCCCCGCCCTCGTCCTCTACCCCTAGCCCTGGGGTTAAACATTTTTAAAATGAGAGTTATAACTTTTTTTTTTTTTTTACTTTTTTTTTTTTTTTTTGTGTGTTTTTTTTGTGTTTTTTGTTTTTTTTTGTGTTTTTTGTTTTTTTTTGAGTTTTTAGAACCAAACAATCCTATCCTATTGCTATGGCTATTTTCTAGCCAAGTATCAAAGGAAGCACACTACTATGCCAGATGAGATGACACTGAGTTATTGCCTAATAGAAATCCAACCCCTACTGAATTTTGCCACTTCAGCCTTTGCTATGGATATGTGCGCCACTAAGCGCAGAACACAGCGGTCGCAAGTCTCACTACAAATTGCTCAGAATTGGCAAGTACATGCACTGCAGAAACTACAGCCACCAGCAGATCAACCAGAAATCAAATATATAGAACGCTACTGTAGGCTTCAAGAAGCTATTTGTATTCTCCTATGGCTATTTTCTAGCCAAGTATCAAAGGAAGCACACTACTATGCCAGATGAGATGACACTGAGTTATTGCCTAATAGAAATCCAACCCCTACTGAATTTTCCCACTTCAGCCTTTGCTATGGATATGTGCGCCACTAAGCGCAGAACACAGCGGTCGCAAGTCTCACTACAAATTGCTCAGAATTGGCAAGTACATGCACTGCAGAAACTACAGCCACCAGCAGATCAACCAGAAATCAAATATATAGAACGCTACTGTAGGCTTCAAGAAGCTATTTGTATTCTCCTATGGCTATTTTCTAGCCAAGTATCAAAGGAAGCACACTACTATGCCAGATGAGATGACACTGAGTTATTGCCTAATAGAAATCCAACCCCTACTGAATTTTCCCACTTCGGTCTTTGCTATGGATATGTGTGCCACTAAGAGCTAAACACAACGGTAGCAAGTCCCCCTGCTAATTCCTCACAAAATGGTAAAAGATGCAAATTAAAATAAAAAAGTAGAACGTTATTGTAGCCCTAAGAAGGGCTGTTGGGTTCTTGGAGAATCACTCCTGCCTAACAGTAAGCTAATAGAACACCCTAACGCTTTCCCTGACCAGCAGCAGCTCTCTCCCTAGCGGCATCCAGACACAGAATGATCCGAGCAGCGCGGCCAGCGGCTAGTCTATCCCAGGGTCACCTGATCTGGCCAGCCAACCACTGCTATCGACGTGTAAGGGTACCACGTCATGCTGGGTGGAGTGCAGAGTCTCCTGGCTTGTGATTGGCTCTGTTTCTGGCCGCCAAAAAGCAAAACGGCGGGAGCTGCCATTTTCTCGAGCGGGCAAAGTATTCGTCCGAGCAACGAGCAGTTTCGAGTACCCTAATGCTCGACCGAGCATCAAGCTCGGACGAGCATGTTCGCTCATCTCTAATCAGTAGTGTCCCCATTACGTGATATAGAATCAGTAGTGTCCCCATTACATGCTATAGCAGTGATGGCTAACCTATGGCACTGGTGCCAGAGGTGGCACTCAGAGCCCTTTCTGTGGGCACTCAGGCCATCACCAGAGAGGACTCCAGGTATCTTCCTGCAGTCCCAGACAGCCCAGGACTTGCTGTGCACAGAGCTATTTCATAGTGACAGCTCTACCTGGGACTATTTTCTGCTTTATTGGTGCCTCAGGTGCTGGTATCAATGAAAACTGTGACAGAGAAGGGAGTATAAATCACAAATTACATTTCTGTGTTGGCACTTTGCAATAAATAATCGGGTCTTTGTTGAAGTTTGGGCACTCAGTCTCTAAAAGGTTTGCCATCACTGTGCTATAGGATCAGTAGTGTCCCCATTACGTGATATAGAATCAGTAGTGTCCTTATTACACGTTACAGGATCGGTAGTGTCCCCATTACATGTTATAGGATCGGTAGTGTCCTTATTACACGTTACAGGATCGGTAGTGTCCCCATTACATGTTATAGGATCGGTAGTGTCCTTATTACACGATACAGGATCGGTAGTGTCCCCATCACACGTTACAGGGTCGGTAGTGTCCCCATTACACGTTACAGGGTCGGTAGTGTCCCCATTACACGTTACAGGGTCGGTAGTGTCCCCATCACACGTTACAGGGTCGGTAGTGTCCCCATCACACGTTACAGGATCGGTAGTGTCCCCATCACACGTTACAGGATCGGTAGTGTCCCCATTACATGTTATAGGGTCCTCAGCAATGCGGTAGTGTCCTCACTACACGTTATAGGCTGCGGCGGCCTGTAGGGTCCACTTCCGCACCAGCCAAAGGTCCCTTCATCTTGCCTATAAAATAAAAATGTTGGAATGTTATTTTATTTCACTTCTTGTGCAGTTCCTCTTTTATTCCTCCTGGAAATGTGTAAATCCCCTGAAAACTTTGGATTTATGCCCCAGGGCATGTGACCACTTACCAGCCCCGTGATGTAGGTGACTTATCTTTAGATTGATATCAGATCGCTTGGGGTCATCAGTCCTCTATTCTCTGCTCACCAAGCAGAGCGCCATACATTGTATAGTGGCAGTGCTAGGTACTGCAGCTCAGCTTGTTCTTATAGGAGTAATGAGCCCTGAGCATCAGTCGTCGATCATTCTGATCCTTTATCAATGGCCGCTCTTTGTCTTACAGGATTTGGTGTCCAAACTACTACACCTGCACCTGGAGGAAGAGAAGAGTAAAGGTAAGACGCTGTTCCGTGTAGACGTAAGGTCATACGTGTGCTACATACATCACGTGTTGATTGTCGTGGTCTCGTGTTGCAGTGAGCGGTGACGCCTTGTTACTTCTAGCAGAGCTGCTCAGAGTATTTGTCCATGGTAAGTACAAGCTCGGAGCCGGAGGGTGTCCTAGGGTGGGGGCGTTGGATATATACAGTCTCTTCCATGTCTGGTTTGGTTTTCCAGAGGCGGCGAGCCGGGCAGCGCGCCAGGCCCTGTCTGAGGATGTGCCCACGGTGGACATAGAGCATGTGGAGAAGATTCTGCCCCAGCTGGTAGGTCACAGCACCCCCCCCCCCCCCCCCCCCGGAGTAACACATTGCGGGTTCTCTGCTCCTTGTAGTCATTTCTTCTTCCTTTCAGCTTCTGGACTTCTAAGCCTGGACGTGGAGTATCCTCCATTGATCATGCCGGAGAAGATAAAGCCGGATGTTACCATTCCCTACGGATTACACCCCCTATATAATATATAAGGTTTATGTACATTCTGCAAATACAAGTGGATATGACTTGTGTTACTCCTGTGTATCAATGTGTCAGGGGTGAAGCCTGACGCACAGATGTAATGGACATGATCTTTAATTAAGGGGTCACTCCAACAAAGACACTCATTCTGGGGACTAGGGGTTAAAGGGAACCTACCACTTGTAGTGGCAGGTTTCCGATGGAAATACCGGGCACCAGCTCAGGGTGAGCTGGTGCCGGAGCTTATTTTAGTTAGTGTTTTAAACCGCGGTATCGCGGTTTAAAACACTTTTTAAACGTTATAGCCGGCGCAGGCAGGTACGCGCTCGGCGCTTACCGTGCATGCGGCTACATAGGAAGTGAATGAGAGCCGCGTGCACGGTAAGCGCCGAGCGCGTACCTGCCTGCGCCGGCTATAAAGTTTAAAAAGTGTTTTAAACCGCAATACCTCGGTTTAAAACACTAACTAAAATAAGCTCCGGCACCAGCTCACCCTGAGCTGGTGCCCGATATTTCCATCGGAAACCTGCCACTACAAGTGGTAGGTTTCCTTTAAAGGGATCCTGTTTGCAGCAATAAGCCTATTATACCAGGGCTACTACGGAGATGGTGAGTTCAGGTTTGAAGATGGATTGAAGGGGCTGGGGAAAAAAAAGGTGCTTTTTCATATACAGCGCCACACCTGATTGTGGTTTGTGCCGGAATTGCAACTAAGCTCCATTCATCTCTATGCACCTGAGCTGCAATACCGGCACAAACCAGGGTCAAGTGTGGCGCTGTACAAGTGCAAAGTCAGACAGAAAACTGGCGCAAGGTCCTTGTGCCCCAAACGTGTCTTTTTAGATTTTCAGATGCCCAGACCTGAGCGACTGCTTGTATTAGGCTTATTGCTGATGGGTTCCCTTTAACAGGTTATTCTGGTAAAAATGACACAAGATAAGAGGATAGTTTGCTAATTGGTGGTGATCCTTTGAACCCCCTTTAAAAAGTGTCATACAGAGAACCAAATGTCTTGCACAGCCTCCTAAAAGTTAAGGGGATCATCATTCACACGTGTGCACAGTGTATCATTTGCTTGCAGTATTCCAGATCCCAGCGCTGTAAGGGTGCTTTCACACGTTGCGTTTTGGTTGTGTTTGAGCCTCTTGCCTCAGGAAGCAGCACCTACAGAAAGATAGGGGGGCGCAGCCAGCTGCTACAAAAGCAGGACCTGACACTTATAAAAACACTGGGGCAGATTTGTTAATCTGCCCACCACAGAATTTGGTCGTAATTTGCACTAAAAAGTGGTCTGTGCCACATTTATAAAGGGGTTTAGGGGGTGTTCCCTTTGGGGAGCGCGAAACAGAGAAACCAACATCAAAAGAATTAGCAACTGCTAATAGCTTGAGGGGAGATGGGGTAACCCAGCCTTAAAGGGGACCTTGGCTGTAGATGTGACCTTGTAAAACTTCAGCGATTGTCTAGTGTTGGCCCCAGAGAGATATTCAGTTACATGTGTGTGATGAAAAGGGTGAAACATTTCTATTCCAGGATTGTGGCTTCTGGGGGCGTGTCCTAACACTGCTGTGCACTGAGCTGCTCCAGAACCCACCCCTCTGTCCTGTATTATCCAACCAGATCCTGTTACAGCTTTTACTCAGCAAAATAGAGGGAGGCTGTAGAGCTGATCAATGCACAGAGCACAGAAGTGTGAGGAGCCACTCCCTTTCACTAAGGAAGTTACAATACAGAAATATGAATCCTTATATATCATATATATATATATATTTTTACCAGAAATTAGTTTTGAGAAAAATCCCTTTCAATTTTCCAGAAAATGCAAACCTTTCAAATGGGTTTGGGAATTTTTGTCAGCCAAGAGCTAATGCGCGCTCATAAGTTTCCCAGCTCCTCACCGCCAGCACCCTACATCCAGCCATAAACACACCATTACCTGTGTGTCACCTCATCACTGCCAAAGGCTACATCCCTGGAGATGTCACCTGTGTGACTTACCTTATGAGCTGGACAGCTCACTCATCACGTGTCATACACATGGAGCGCTGTGTATTCCCGCCAGCAGATGGCGACATTCCATTGTATCAGTGCAGGAGCCTCATCCCTTCTCCATCATCTGGTACAGCACAAGTCACATTCCTTCTTATATTATTTCTAGCTCCCAGACTGGTTCCTGCCTCTACTTGGACAACCTATTTAGTTCATTGGCATTTGAAGAGTCAAAATACAAAACTTATTCCCATTAACAGAAGAAAGAACAAACAGAAGAGAAAAGTAATAAAGATCCGTCCAACGTGGGGCTCGAACCCACGACCCTGAGATTAAGAGTCTCATGCTCTACCGACTGAGCTAGCCGGGCTTCCGAGCTGAAGGGTTCGCGGTAAGGCAGATCAGTCCACCCCACCCGTAGGCAAGATCCCTCGAGCACCACAGTTTGGGAGACGCTGCCGGCACCTGCATTGTATGTGCCATGGCATTGGTGGTTCAGTGGTAGAATTCTCGCCTGCCATGCGGGAGGCCCGGGTTCGATTCCCGGCCAATGCAGCGCTTCTCTTTTACGGTCTTGGTACTCGTCTCTCTGCAGATTTGGCTATGGTCATTCCATTATGGAGCTGTACCAGATACCACCCATTATACTACAATCCCCATGACCTCCCTGCCCACTCTCTGTAACATCATGTCTTGTCTTTATCTGGAAGTAAATATCCCAGTATGTGGTCCATGCCCTCTCCCTCTGCAGGTGATGTGTGACTCACATCTGTGCTCTACTCCCTCTCATGTTATCTGCACCTCAACATCTGCAGAATCTGCACTTTATTTTTTGTAGAAATTGCTCATCTAGAGTCTCTCTTTCTAGTCCATGTTGCAGCAGCCGGGCTTATTTTTATGCCCTGATGCCTCTACCATGTGCCTCTCACTAGCAGTGATCCAACCACACCTATACCACTACACAGAGGTCAGGGGCGCGTTCACACTTTGCGTTTTGCCTGCGTTTTCATTGCGTTTGAAACGCATATACAACAGCTGAGGAGGGGTGATTTGCCTAATTACATCACTGTTAACATTTCTGTTTGCAAAACGCATCGTAAACATGATGTTAACAACGCCGTTTACAATGCGTTTTGTAAACGCATGCGTTAACATTGCGTTTACAAACGTAAACGGTAATGTAATTAGGCAAATCACCTCATCTCAGCTGTTGTATATCCGTTTCAAACGCAATGAAAACGCGACCAAAACGCAACGTGTGAACGCGCCCTCAGGGTTTTCGGTCCTTCTTATCTGCACCTGATATGCTATACATGACTGACCCCACCTACCTGTTCCTATTACCCTGTACATCTGCTGCCAGAGGAAAGATCATAGGCCTCTATACACACCAGAGGGTCTGCTGGACCCTGCATAAGAATCACTGACTCCATGGTGATTATATATATATATTTTATGACATAGGGGTGTACACTGACAACACAAATTCGGATACGGACAAATTTTAGGTCATACTCGTACACTAAGGTCTAAATCGCACCACATTTATACTTGGGGCATAAAGCACTATGGTTTAGCCGGCAGCGATTCTGCTGCACATGTTCCCTGACCTAACAACGACATTACATAATAATCACCCAGCTTTCCCGAGTCTTGATAAAAGAATTTCTGTCCCCGCAAACGGCACTGACACGATCTAACCACATGTATCATTCTCTTCTGATGAATCTACCACCGGATCACAAGTTGCTTATCTCATCTCCTAGAACATACTGCTCGTCATTTGCAACTTTGGCCGCCCTTCAAAAGAATTTTATGGAGCAAATTGGGAAAGGGGGTGGGGAGGAAAAGAAAAAAAACAGCAAGCGAAAACTTTTTTATTTTCATGAGCATCTTGAGAAACACTTCCGAAAACAGAGCGAGTCCTTCAGACAGCGCGACTCCTTTCTGTCCCGAAAGTTTTCTCAAACATCCCCTCTATTCCCTTTAAACTCAATCTGTCTCCGAGTACCAGGCCGTCCCCCTTTGCGTCTGCTAAATCCATAGCCCCCTCCACCCTTTCACATCGTCCGCTCAAAGCATTTGGAAGTCATTAGGCATGAAGGAAAACATTCCCTGACTGGAGACAAAGACAGGTGTTGCTTTGATGCTGGGTCAGTTGATATTAAGCTGTGTACCTAAGGAGGGGAGTAGTGACAGTCACCAATGGAAAGGTGCGGGGCCTGTAATGGACTTTCCACATGGAGAAGTCACAATGAACAAAGCCCAAGAAGAAGAAGCCTGGAAAATTATGTGAGAGGTGATGCAAAAAATAAGATTACGAGGAACACTGAGTGCGTTTTATTCCCCCGCCGGGTATAAATGCCAACGATTGTCCCTTTTATCAGCTCCGGCATCTCATGTGTGGCTCAGACGCAACCTCACCGGGGGGAAAGCCGTGCCAACAAAGGACAATTTCAACCCGGCCAAGGAAAGCAACGGGGTGGAGGAAGCCGGGGAGTGCGGACAAACTGGAGGTAAAAAGGAACCTTTTCAGCTCCGGGATCCTTGTTGTCGGAGGATGAGTAATTAGCAAAGTCAACAAGGAGAAGTGGAAAGAGATCAGAGCCAAGGAGCTGACTTCAAAGGCGTTTGGGGGTAGTCGCGTTGTAGCCGGCGGAGGCATCATCTTGGATCGTTATCCGAAAGGGGTCGGGCAGAAAACAAACTTCCAAAAAGGACGTGTTCATCCGTTCAGCAATTTTTTTTTTCCGCCATCAATCTAGAGGCGAGTCGTCTCGCGCCGTACCTAATGTCAGACTCACGCCACCGCCGCCTCGCAGAGAAGGTTGAGGTTGTGTATGAAATGAAGGGCGTAGCGAAAAAGAGAGAAAATTTAATTGAATTAGTTTAATGATGCAAAACAAGTTTCCTCCTGCGTAGCTAGGAGGCGCCGCGCAGCACAAGTCACAGCTGCAGAAAGTTCAAGCTTCAGGTCCTGTCGTCAATCAGTCCACCACTCAGACATCACAGGAAGGTCCTTCACTTCTTTCCTGGGGGGTAGAAGAAGCGTCGGCCATTAGTCTGGGGAGGGTTTGGTGTTATCCCGTGTGGTGCGCTCATTACCTGGTAGTTTTAGCCACTTGGGGACTTTTCCATGATCCCTTTGGACTTGCTGGTGGGAATCAGTGATTCCAGACTGCTCTTCGTAGTCCTCGGGCGCCCTGTGAGCTGCCGCTGCTCCGGCCTCTTGATGCTCCTCCATCACAGGGGCGGCAGGCAGAGCCTGGACACGTGGCATAGCCCTGTGCAGAGATAAGGGGATTGCTGAGGACAGAGGGCACAGCGATGCGTCGTGCCATGCTATTTTTATTTAGTTACCTGGCGACCGCAATGTCGGCTTGGGAAGGAGACATTGGTTCAGTCACAAGGTCGTGCCGCAAGAAATGTTCTGCAGAAGAGAGGAGAAAAGTATCCATAAAAATATGCCTCACTATATACATAATATCAATCACTTAGAGGGAACCTGTCAGCAGGTTTTACCCCCATTAAACCAGCAGCCCCCTCCAGTATAGGATGAAATGTCCTGTCTAGAATTCCCTCTTAACATATTAAAAAATTCCTCTCCCTCAAGTCATATGCAAATGAGCTGAGAAGAGTCACTTTTTGTCACTCCAAGAGGCTGGAGGGGGAGCGTCACATCATACACCATGTTTGGGTCTTGGGACCATGATTATATTCTTGATATTTCAAGGCGCATCAAGCTCGTGATTCTGCGATCTACAGAACTGGACAAACAGGCATTTAAACTGAACTTTTTTCACAAATACGGCCACTGACAGGTTCCCATAGAGGCCAATGAACTAAATGCCACCCTCTTTTAGCTAAAAATAGTTTCCCTCACATCCCCATAAAATTTACTTTGACAGGAGTTGGATGGGGCGTATCCTGCTCAGCAAGGTCCAGCGGCTCCACATGGCTACTTCTTACCATTCAGAACTTTATGTCATGTGACTGGGATGATGTCATCTGAGGTCCTTTATTCACTAACGTTTGCAAACTGTACCCCATGTATGTATCTGATCACATGCGATCACAGCAGCCTCCGTGGACTTATACTCCTCCCCATCCTCCATGGAGGCTGCTGTGATCAGATGCATACTTGGGGGGTATATTTTGTTAGTGTTAGTGGGTAAAGAACCTTAGATGACATGACGCCTGGTCACATGACATGCAGTACTGAATGGTAATAAGGAGCCCTGTGGCATGGGGAGAGGCCACTGGACTCCTGCAACTCCTGCTTGATCTGTCTGTATAACAGGGAAGATAAAATAAAGTTGATTTTATGGGGATGTAAGGGAAACAATTTTTAGCTAATAGAAGGATGGCAAATGGTTAATAGGAACTAATGGGAACCTGTCACTAGCTGTATTTGTAACAAAATGTGACAGGTTTAAAGACATCATTGGGAATGTGAGCTGAAGATAAGGATACAGTTCTTTATGCATTTTGAAAGAGTGAATTCTTAACTTTACAATTACACAAGGATTCTAGCGGCATATGACTTGATGTGATTTTATTTAGTTAAATGGGCAAATGTTAACATAAAAGATGGATTGCTAAAAAGGATAATATCATGGAGGGATTCAACCAAAAATATTTGATTAATAAAATTCTAGTTATTACACACTGTACCGGAGTTTAGTGGTGTAAAAACTGGTGTCCCTTTACATACTATGAAGTCAAGATGGTGTAAAGGCTTCTGACTACACTTGCCATCCATGGCCTACGTCCTTCTAAAAAATCAACGTTTAAAATTATGCTAATGACCCTGAAGGACTCTGCGGGAGATTACCAGAACCCCACAGTGATGCAGATTCACTGGCTGTTACAATGAGCAAAAAAGTCTGTTGTACCCCAAATAATTATAGTGTCAGGTAGGGCATGTGCACTGTGGACATGGAGCACAGAGCTCGGCCATCTCCATTAGTGTTGTAGATAGAGATATATATATATATATATCTATCTATCTATGTGTGTATATAGCAGTGAGACTCGTGTATCTAGCTCCTCTATTCCTTTAGGGTACAGACCACCATGATGGTGATCTCGGGGGTCCCACCACTTTTTGACTTGTTGAAACTGGACAAACCTTTAGCGGATCAAGGTGGTGACTTGACCTCTAGATCATAGGGTAACAATACGATATATTCACCCCAGACACATGCCCCGCTGTGAGGGGTCATGTATGGACGTCGGTCTCCTCTGTAAGGTCTTACCTCTCTGTTTCGGTGACCCAAAATGCACAACAGCGGCCGGGAATAGCTGGGCCTGAGGATGAGAAGAAGAATGCTTAATATTACAAGAAAAATCAAACACTCCCTGCAAATATAAGGATGTACAAGCAGTCGTGTGTATGAGGAGCGTCTGAAGGAACAGCTGAAATTCTGGAGCAACTTTCCCTCGAACTTTGTGTTGACCCTCTATTATTCCTACTGGAAAAGTTCAGCAAAGATGTAAAAAGGGAGAGTGACTGCAGCGTCTGAGCATGGAGGAACCAATTCCCCAAAAGACTGAAATTTGGAAAGTGAGATATTATGTATGATCCAATTATATGTGGTCACGGGTTCCCTGTCATCGGCTATTCACCCTTAAAGCTAATGACAGGTTCCCTCAGAAGTCTTCATACTGTGCTCTATGGTTTTTTCTCCCTACAGATTTGGGCAAAAATCACTTTTAAAAAAGTTGCTGGCACCTAGCAGAGGGACTCTCCGCATCACAAGGGTCGTGAGAGTCTTGCTCTGAATTACTGTGTGACTGAGCTCAGCTCTCTATTCCCCCTTCCCTCAGCAATGAGAGACACATTGGCTGTGTGTGACTTACTGAAGAGAATTCCCGAGGGAGATGGGAATGAGGGAGTTAAGAGATGCTGGCTGTGTGTGACACACTGAAGAGAAATCAGTCCCCTCACCCAGATTTCTTTTCTTCAGCAGTCACTGTGTGAATCAGGCAACCTCTCCTTCTGCGCTCGCTGTGTGTGACTTGCTGAAGAATGAAATTCTGAGTGTGATCTGTTGAAGAGATATTGGCTCCCTCATTCCCTTCTCTTGCAGGGCTTGCCGAATATATGACTTTCAACTCCCTCCCCCCCCCCCCCACTCCCTCAGAATTTCTCTTCAGCAAGTCACACACAGCCAATGTCTCCCTCATTCCTGAGGGAGGGGGGAATAGAGAGCTGAGCTCAGTCACACAGTAGTTCCACGGAAGGCTCACACGACCCTTGAGAGGAGGCGAGTCTCCTGACAAGGTGCCAGCAACTTTTAAGGGATTTTAGGTAGATCGGAGCTATTGATTCTTTCACTAAAAAATTAAAAAGCATGGGACACAGTATGAGGACTTCTGTGCGCACCCATCATTAGGTTTAATGGTGAAATCCTGATGACAGGTTCACTTTAATAGCCACCTTATACATCACCCCATTGTATATGACTGAGGCTACAGGGGAACAGGCAGTTCACCTGATTGTCTTAGTTTTTAAGATCTCTGCTTGCGGTCATTGAGTAGGAACCCTCATCCATACATACGGATTCCTGACTGGTAAAAGGCATCTAAGAACGGGCTGTGGTGATCGTCATGTGACCGATAAGCCGGTGTGGGATTTTTTTCTAGTGAATGACAGCAAACGGAGATCTTGGAAGCTGTTAAAGTATACAGAAACATATGGATTTGCTAAAGCTGCAATCTCTCTTTGAACCAATGTATGTAAAGGTAAAGAAGGTGCAGGAAGATGGTGAACAGACAAGGTGCCATAGATCTGCTCCCTCTGTGCAGGACGCACATACAATACAATGACTGAAAGTGACAAGTGGAACTAAATGCACATTAGTCTCCATGTAATTACAGTCTTTGAAGTGAAACGTGGCTGAAGTTTACGGCTACACGGCCACAGAAGGATCTCCTGTTACCACAACCAGCGTAGATCACAGGTTTCCACATTAGAGGTCCCTGCTGACCGGCTCCTTAAAGGGGCGGTGGCTCATGACTGGGCTAGGACATCACTATGTGATTGGGATATGATTCAAGTCTCATTTCCCCAAATCTATGATTTCTTGTAGAAGTCTTCTTTGGTCCTTGTAGCAGGATTGATCCATGTCATCTCTCTATACTCTCTCATCTATACTAAAGCCGAATAGCAATTTTCCAGGCTACATATACTGACAATGTATAGAATAGATTCTAGATATTGGCGCCCCCTGCATATCAGCTGATAACAGGAAGCAGACAGCGTCGTTCTCTGTATAGTGGTCAGACCAGGTTACTACACATCAGCTCCTATTCATGTATATGTAATGGAACGGACCTCAGAGATTCATTCTACTGCGAGCGGCTAATCGATTGCTCCCACCAATAGTAGTGACGCCGTAGCGTTAGAACATGTCACTAAAGGAAAACTACAATCAAAGTCATTCATGATAAACCAGGGACATTACTCATAGATCCGGGCACCGGGACTGTGGGATCTTCTTATATTTGTTATCCATGGCCTCTTTCCTTCTAAAATCACCTTTTAACATTCTGCTAATGAGCCTGATAGGTTCTGGGGGTTGTTACCAGAGCTCCTTTGTGCTGTGGCTTCCCAAGATGTAACACGGTGAAGGAGCACTTCCCCCTCCCACTGTGTGAGATTACGAGAGATTAAGAGAAATAAGATAAAAATCTCCTCTTTCAGATCGCATCCGGCTTGTGGTTCTGTGAGCTACAGAACCGGAGATACAGGCAGGTAAATAACTCAGAAATTGGAGTTTTATCGGTAGCTCTCATTTCCAACTATGTATTTACCTGCCCTTATCTCCGGTTCTGTAGATCATAGAACCACTAGCCTGGTTCTGAGCCGAAAGATGAGATCAGTGTAACAACCTGTGAAGATGTAGCACAGAGGGGCTCTGGTAACACCACCCATAGCACTTCTGGCTCATAATTTTCAAAGTTGATTTTAGAAGGAAGGAGGCCACAGATAACAAATATATGAAGATTACCACAGTCACGGTGCCCGGATCTATGAGTAAGCGTCACAAGTTTTGATGGTAGATTTCCTTTAAAGGGGTTGTCCGAGAGTTATGAAAATAAACTAAAGGTGGCCGGAGGGGGTTGCTTAAAAAATTAAGATCTACTTACCTTCCGGCGCCCTCCGGTGTCCTGCGCTGCCGTCGCTCCGGTCTGGGTGCCATGTAAACAAACATGGCCGCCGGAGCAGTGCTGGACTCAGCTTCCGGCCGGGCGTGGCCGGCCACGCCTACCCGTCCCTATTCACAGCATTGTGAATGCAGGCGAAGGTTGTCAGGTCCGAACGGAAGCTGAGTCCAGCACTCCTCCAGCAGCCATGTTTGTTTACGTGGCGCCCGGACCAGAGCGACAGCAGCGCGGGACACCGGAGGGCGCGTAGATCTTTATTTTTTTAAGCAGCCCCCTCAGGCCACCTTTAGTTTATTTTCATAACTCTCGGACAACCCCTTTAAAGGGAACCAGTCATCAGGTTTTACCCTGCTGAACTACCACCCCCTCAAGTAGCGGACGAATTGTCTTTTCTAGAATTCCCTTCTTTTTTTGTGAGAACTCTCCCAAACTCAGGCAGATATGACTCTTCTCATCTGATTTATATTTAAGATGAGTCAAGTTTAGGTTTTGCAGTGGGAGTGTCACTTCAGAATCCTGTATCTTCTGTTTCATAGTACCTAGAAACATGCCTATTGTGTCATCTTATATTAAAGATAAGAATCTCATCTTTCAGAACACACCAGGCTTTTGGTTCTGTGTGCTACAGGACCCGACATTCAGGCAGTTAAAAAAATAGAACTGGATCTTTATCTGCAGATCACATTTCCAACTATGGGGGAGAGTTATAAGTGTCTGAGACCAGAGCTGTTCCAGTTGCCCATGACAACCAATCACAGCTCAGCTTTCATTTTCTCACAGATGTTTATAAAATGAAAGCTCCGATTGTTTTCCGTGGGCAACTAGAACAGTTTTACCTCAGACACTTATGACAAATCTCCTCTGTCTTTATCGGTTTGTGCCACTGGTTCTGTAGCTCACCAAGCCATAAGCCTGATGTCATTTGACAGATGAGATTCTTGTCTTTAATATGACACAATAACCATATTCCTAGGTCCTACAGAACAGAAGATAGTGGCATCCGAATCGGCACTGCCCCTTCAGCCACTAAACTTGACTCCTCTCATGGCGTAAGAAGTCAGAGTCATATTTGTCTTATGGGTGAGATTTTACGTAAAAGATGGAATTTAGAAAGGACATTTCATACGCTACCTGAAGGAGCTATTAGTTTAGTGGGGTACAACCTGGTGACGGGTCCTTTATAACATCTTCTTGTGATGACCTCCATACGTCGGTGTGTAACACGTTGACGCTATAAGACATCACTACGGACGTCCGCAATACCCGACGTCGCTCCATAAACCTCTCCTCCGGCCCATCGCTTTGGAATCCCGTCCGCTCGTCTTATCGGGTCAGACTGAAGAAGCACATGAAACGGGCCACAGTATGGCGCCATTTTTTAAGTAACATTGCCTCCCCAATCTGTATTGTGTAAGATTGCATGCCATCCGATGGAGGGGGGGGGGGGTTAGGGGAAAAACAAAAAAACAAAAAACAAAACAAAAGACGGCTTTCCGTAAAGTTTAATTACAGAGCAGCAGACATGGTCAGAACTCGGAGAGGGAAGACTCGCCAGCGCTTTGATGTTTCATCTGTAGGGATTTCACTATTTAGAGAAAAGGACAGGCTCAGAAAGGGCCCCTCGCTCCCCCTTTCCGAAACACACTTAGCCCCCTTTAAACACAACATTTCTTTTATGCACCCGGGAGGAGGGGGGAAGCTGGAAAATGAGGTTTGTGTAGCGTGTTAGTGCTGGAATTTTTTAATAACCTCCTCTCTTCCCCCCCCAATTATCGTGGTGAATAATTAACATAGTGAAGGAGATAACTAAAGCCAGCATCTCCCCGGCTGAAAGATCTTTAGTTCAAAGCCTGCGTCCCCTCTCTTTTTTGTCCGTTCCCCCTGGTGCCGCCACTAAAAAAGAAAAAAAAACTTCCTTGTCAGTCAAAAATCTCTGGGCAAACACTTCAAAGCCTCCGAGAGAAGGAAAAAAGCCCCGAGGGTCACAGAGAATTCATTGCGGGGAAGAAGAGGGACGGGGCCGGCGCATAGGGAGACAAAGGAGGCGACCGGCAGGGACACAAAGGGGTACAAAGTCATCGCAGTCTAAAAAACCGGGGATAAGAGAGAGGCCGAGGAGGTGCTGCGTCCGTCTGTCAGCCGCTGGCATGTCAGGCATTCCTTCCATCCGGGGATAAAGGGCCACAGGTCTCCCGAGTTTTGATGTTTGAAGATCAATGGAAGCGAGAGACGACTTCAAAAGAAAGATGGGGGGGGGGGGGGCGAGAGCGGGATCCACAGACGCGGACGACCATCTGATGTGACGTTTTTTATTATTATTATTTTTTTTTTTTTAAAAGGCTTTGAGATCAAAAGCCTCGGACAGGAAGGAACAGACCCGGCGCTGTATCACGTTATGGGGGAATCCGAGCGACACCCGTCACAAAACACTAAACTATTTTCATTAATAAAAATGACGACTTGGTGTTTGGCAAAAAAAAACATCCTGCGGTCGTGATGCTGGAAAGACACAGAGAGGGGGGAGATGTCATCACAGGAAACCGAGCGACACTCCAATAACATGGGAAATGTCACCCTTTTACCTATTACCAAAAAAATCTCCTACAAAGAGATGAGTCAAGTTTAGCGGCAGCAGGAGCAGTGTCATTTCGGAAGCTCCCATCCCTTTTATAGCACCTAGAAACATATTCCTGGTGTCATATTAAAAAGACATAAGAATCTCATCTTTCAGATGACATCAAATAAGCAGAGAGAAGTCATATTTTGCCTGAGAGGAGTCAAGTTTAGAGGCTGCAGAGGGAGCGTCACTTCAGACACCCCTTTGCTTCTGCAGTACCTAAGTACCTATCAGTGCACAACCCCCCCCCCCCCCCACTTCCCAAATAGATTCTATTACAGAGGAATTGCAGAAAACAGAACAATAAGGCCCCTTCCACACTAGCGAGTGTGATGCGATGAACTCGCATCATACTCGCAACGCAAGCTGCCGGGAACGCACAGCCCGAACGCTGCACCGCGGGAGTGAACTCAGCATGTCAGTTCACTCCCGCGGTGCAGCGTTCGGGCCGTGCGTTCCCGGCAGCTTGCGTTGCGAGTGTGATGCGAGTTCATCGCATCACACTCGCTAGTGTGGAAGGGGCCTAAGAGAAGATGCTGCACAATATACCTATATCAGCGACTTCTCCAACCCATCTGTATACAGCCAGTCCCCGAGTTACATACAAGATAGGTTCTGCAGGTTTGTTCTTAAGTTGAATTTGTATGTAAGTCAGAACTGTATATTTTATAATTGTAACCCCAGACATAATTTTTTTGGTCTCTGTGACAATTGGGTTTTAAAAATGTTGGATTGTCATAAGAACCGGGATTAACACTAAATCTTCATTACAGACACCTGTGATAACTGTTATAGCTGATTATTGTAGCCCAAGGATAAAGTACAGGAAATTACCAATTACCAGAGGTCCGTTTGTAACTAGGGGTTGTATGCAAGTCAGGTGTTCTTAAGTAGAGGACCCCCTGTATAGCCGTTTCATGGTTTTTACCTCCTATCAGTACAGAACCATTTGTATGTAGGAGATCTCTTAGGTCAGAGCTTCTGGGTGGTTTCTGGATTTTAGTCCATTAGTAGTGTCATGTATATGCATAGAGTAGGGGTCACCTGTGCCTAAAAGTGTACCTCACCTTTAAACACCGCTGCATGTATCAGTAGTAAAAGGAGGGAGGATATGGCCTTATGTGACTTGTATTCTGCATTATTTATATAGCACACACAATCTAATCAACCTAACAAGATGGTTTTGGAGGAAACCCACGCAAACACGGAGAGAACATATAAGCTCTTTGCAGATGTTGAACTGGATGGTACTTGAACCCAGGACCCCAGCGCTGCAAGGCTGTAGTGCTAACCACTGAGCCGCCATGCTGTTTATATTCTGCATTATGTCCTAATTCTCGGCTGTCAGAACATAGGACTTTATCACGCGGAGATGCAATAACATAAGCAAAGCACTTGGCGTGAAATAGACACTAACGATTTAGCTCTAGGCCAGAACGTCTTGTCTCGCTACTTGGCTCCTCTCCCCTCATATTGTGCCTGAGATGAATCAAGTTTACAGGCTTCGGACTGTAAACTTGACTCAACTTCAGACGCCACTATTTACAGTTCTAGAGAATCCAAGAACACGATTCTGGTGTCATGTCATTCAGGTCAGACCTGCAGCTCACAGTAACAACCGTTTCCTTAGCTGCCCGCATTTCTGATGCTGTAGATCACAGAACCACAAGCCTGATGCCATCTAAAGGAGGAGAATTCTATCTTTCACTCATTACTGATGTGTGACTTATCTATACGTCGCCTTCCAGTATATGGAGAGGTCTCCATATCCAGTGAGTGTTTGCTGCATATTGCAGCAAACACCAACCAGTAACACCTGCAATCGGCGGCGCCACCATCTTGGCTTTGATCGTCGCTCCCCGTGACGTCATCAGAGATCTGTTACCTTGACAGCCTCGGGTCATACAAAGACCCAACGCTGTCTGGTTTTAACCCTTCGATTTGCAAATTGTAATAGATGAGGTGCAAAATCCCCATATACTGCCCACAAGAGGAGCACCTGTATTAGGGATAGGATAGGGATTGAGGATCATAATATACCCCCAAAGTATTTGATGGTGGCGACGCAGCATTCGAATAGCGAAGTCTGGATAGAGAAAAAAAAAAAGTTGAAGAATCGCGTCTCTAGACCATGCAAATATCTGACACGTGCAATAAAAGTTATGAGCCTGGTTTCCGCTTTGCGATTTATAGCGGAGGAAATCCATACGTCCCTTTCCTTTTGATTTGAACATGTTTAAAGGGGCCGATAACTTTTCCACATGAAAAAACAAACACCCAGCAGCGGGGGGAATGGTGTCTCCTATACACACGGCCCCCGATCCTCCTTCACATCTACGTCTTCCACCCAACATACACAATCTTCCTCACACACGACAGGATGTGTCTTATTGCCCTGCGAGCCCCGGGGATAGGACCTCCCTCCACCGGTGACACTTTTATTGAGTAGTTTAAGGTTCAGTGGAAGCCGCCTCTATTAGGAACAGCAGTCATGGAAAGCCGGGCCAAGAATAACAGGGCTGCCAGCAAGATGAAAGTCTCCGGCAGGAGAGGCTCCGTTGCCGGAACGTTACAGAGAAGAAAGACCCCTTCACAGGCTGCCAAGAGTTGCGAGCCCCCTCTCCTCCCAGGAACCAACACACAAGCAGGGGGCTCAGGTTACTACTGGAGAGGAGGATGGGAAGATCATAGAGACCATGGCCACCGGGGATGGGCAGACCTGGCATCCCTCTCCTTACACTAAGGATCCTCTACGTTACCCTATTAGCTGCAGTGTCACATGCGCCTTATACGCCGACCACCCACCTCTGGACGGTAGCGATGAGCGGACCCGGTTTCATCGAACTTCGACACTCGCGATCAGTCGAAGTTTTTCCAGACTTGCCCGGAAAGGTGTCACGGCCTCCCGGAAAGGGACGTGGCCATAAACTAGAGACGCTAATAGCCTGTAATGTAGACTACTACAGATACATCTTCCAGGAGGATTTATCTGCCGACTGTGACTGACCCTGAACTGAATCTCCCTATTTCTGGTTACCCATTGGTGCATTGGCCGGGTGTTGGCTTCCCGTCATCAGCTATTGGCAGCCGGTCCTGAAAATACACCATCAATAGCAAACCCCGGCCAACCGGTATAAAGAGCCTCTACAGGCAGGTGAATGCAAAGCAGCAGACGTTATTAGGTATCCCCTGCAGTTCTGTACCTACCTGTGTGTAGCAACAGAACTGTGAAAAAAATGCAATTATATTCCTGGATTGTCCACCATAACGGGTCAGAGCAGTACGGCTGTGTTGGATAAGATTGGAAATATCCTATCTTCTGCAGGATTTTCAGCCGCCCGTCCCACCCCACCCGGCTGTATGCTACACCCAAGTACAGCCCGGGTGAGCACACAGCCATGTGCTAGGGGCCAACGCAAAGATGTTGCGGCACAGATGAATATAAATACATTTCACACAGTCCTGCTGCTACTAAAAACACACACGACAGATGTGCAGGACCAATACCTTACACTGTCTGCAGCTTTGTCTGGGCTGCATTCACACGTACATGTCATTTCTCCAGTCCTGTACTTTCATGCTATGTAAGGCCAGGGGACGTACGTACGGGCGCAAGCTTGCAGCCGCACGTTTTACATTCCCCATAGGCGGCAATAGGCACACGGAGCGATATAGTTCTATGCGGCTCGCTTACAGTAGGGTAGGCAATACAGCCGTATAAATGGATGGCTGTATTGTCCATTGTGATGAATGGGGACGTATTTTACCCATATATACGGCAGTTTTCATACGGTGGTGTGAATGCGGCCTAAGCCTGTGAAGCTGATGCATTCGTATCCTTGTGGTCACCCATGTAATTGGCTGAATAAAGATATCACACAATGTGGCTGGATGTACTCAGCACTTGATGACATGGAGGTCTGACTCACCTGGAAAAGTGTAAGAGAGTCGTCCTTCAGCTCCATTCGCGGGGGAGTAATAACTGCAACAAAACCCATTGATACCGTTACTATCACTCCTACATAGAACGAGAAATTCTCATAATACACTTTACACTATTTGTATGGGTGCAGGCAATTTAAAAAAAAAAAAAAGTAACCTTATGCGAATGCACCAGGGGCAGCACTGGGGAGTGTAAGAGAGCAGCCCCGCCCCTACAGCGCCACAAAGCTTATTTGCATAAAGAAAAAAAAAATCAATTGTTCGGAAACAGGAAACCTTATAGGGCCCAGTGAATGATGGGTTTATACTTGCTAGATGGGGGCTATAAACGAGTTTATCGATCAGTAGTTTTGACTATACAAACCTGCAGACAGTGTTAGTTCTTGTCCATGGAGAGATGTGTCATCATACCTGTGTGATATTAGTAGGAGCAGGACTGTGAACAAAGGATCTATATTCCAGGAAGTATCTGAACACACTGCTATGTTCTTAAAGGAAATCCACCACCAGGATGAAGGTGCCTTGGTAACACACCCAGGAGCCCTTCTGGCTTATTATCATGATTGTAAAACTTGATTTTAGAAGGTAGGCAGCTATGGATAACAAATAAAGAAGATTACCACAGTGACGGTGCCTGGATCTATGAGTAAGTGTCATGATGGAGTTTGAATGCAGCAAATTGAAGGAAATCTACCATCAAAACCACTCCACAACCCATCGCCTGTGCTATAATATCTAACCAGAAGCTGTAGCTCTTACTCAGAGCAAAGGTAAGAGGCGGTGCTGTAAGATCTCACACAGGAGTCCAAGTCCTGCTACAATCCTGGAATATAAATCCATATTTCACAGTCCCGCTGCTACTAAGAACACATCAGTTGTCACAATGTCTGCATCTCTGTATTGTCTCAAACTCGATTCTAAAAATTTCTTGTCTTAAAGAGGCTCTAGCTCAGGCAAAAGTCTGAGGAGCACATCCCCCGCAGTGGAGCATCAGAGCTGTGGATTGTCACTAGTAGCACATGTGATGGTGCAGACGTACACAGGTAGAAAGGAATCGCTGCTTCCTCCAGGTGCTTCGCCACAAACTCTCGCACTGCGCCGACTGCGGAAGAAAGGACACAACAAATCCGTATTTTACTAGTGTGAACGATGAGCAGAGAAGAACAAGCACAAGGCGCGTCACCTACCTGTCTCCGATCCCCGGAAAAATCCCTGCAGGATATAGCGGTCTGGGAAGAGGACCCGCAAGACGACCTGTAACCACAGATCAGTCATGAGAAACTCTGTCCTGTACTTACGTGAAATTCTCAGCAACCCATTAAACCTGTTTATATGGAGATAAGCGGCACCCGACATCCCTGGATGCTGCTTATCCCATGAGCTTCCCATGTCCCTGCAGTCTGTGTTCCCTGTCCCCTCTATCATTGCAGGAGGTCACCTGGCAGGTTGTGACCCCCATGTGCCAATGTGTGGGGGTGTAATATTCCTCTTCAGATTCCCGGGATGTATATACATCATTATCTTCTTAGTCCTTTGTCGGGAGAAGATTGTGGACCTGTCTAGACGGAAACCATTTACACAAACTACAAATCCTACATGAAAGGGACTGACAGGAGAATACAGCGCACCACTAGACGTCCTGACATAATAGCACTGGATCCACAACGCCTGCAGAGAAAATCCCGGATATATGGAAGGATCAGATCTCTGCATGACACCCCCAAGGTTCTAGGTCAGGCTCCCTGATTAGGAGTCCCGTGTACCCATGTACAAATGGGGTAACAGTTGTATGTTACCGCTACTATCAAGTCTATGAGGCTGATGGAAATAGCATAGAGCTACACTCAGGTCTGTGAGGCTGATGGAAATAGCATAGAGCTACACTCAGGTCTGTGAGGCTGATGGAAATAGCATAGAGCTACACTCAGGTCTGTGAGGCTGATGGAAATAGCATAGAGCTACACTCAGGTCTGTGAGGCTGATGGAAATAGACAAGCTCTACTGTCAAGTCTATACATTCAGTTCTATGAGGCTGATGGAAGTAGCAGAGAGCTACACTCAGGTTTTTGAGGCTGACAGAGATAGCCAAGCACTATTGTCAAGTCTATGAGGATACACTTCGGTCTATGAGGCTGATGGAAATAGGCGAGAGCCAAATTTAAGTCTACAAGGCGAATGGAAATACCAGAGAGCTACATTCGAGTCTAACAGGCTGACGGAAATAGAGAGCTACAGTCAGGTCTTTGAGACTGATGGAAGTAGCTGAGCACTACTGTCATGTCTATGAGGCTGATGGAAGTAGCAGAGCACTACTGTCATGTCTATGAGGCTGATGGAAGTAGCAGAGCACTACTGTCATGTCTATGAGGCTGATGGAAGTAGCAGAGCACTACTGTCATGTCTATGAGGCTGATGGAAGTAGCAGAGCACTACTGTCAAGTCTATGAGGCTGATGGAAGTAGCAGAGCACTACTGTCATGTCTATGAGGCTGATGGAAGTAGCAGAGCACTACTGTCATGTCTATGAGGCTGATGGAAGTAGCAGAGCACTACTGTCATGTCTATGAGGCTGATGGAAGTAGCAGAGCACTACTGTCATGTCCATGAGGCTGATGGAAGTAGCTGAGCACTACTGTCATGTCCATGAGGCTGATGGAAGTAGCTGAGCACTACTGTCAGGTCTATGAGGCTGACGGAAGTAGCTGAGCACTACTGTCAGGTCTATGAGGCTGATGGAAGTAGCAGAGAGCTACAGTCAGGTCTATGAGGCTGATGGTAACAGTTGAGCACTACTGTCATGTCTATGAGGAAACACGCAGGTCTAGGAGGCTGATGGAAATAGGTGAGAGCTACATTCAAGTCTATGAAGCAGGTGCAAATAGCTGAGCTCTACTGTCAAATCTATGAGGCCCTTTGATATAGCTGATCGCCACATCCATGTCTATGCAGCTGATGGAAATGGCCGAGTGCTACATTCAGCTTCCATAAAAATGAATACTGTGACTATGGGAATGCTGGACCGCTGCTCCCTGACCTTTCCTGTGCTCCATTCAGTATACAGAGAGCGCTGTGGCATCACTTCCACCCCACATCATACACGATGCATGAGAAACATCATCTTCCCCTGGAGCAGAGAATCTTTCGGACAGTTCCCTGAGATGCCCTTGTTTTCCGATGCTCCCGGCGTTATCCGCTGACGAACACTCAATTATGGGAAATGCTTAGAAGGTAAATACAAACTTTCCACCAGATCCAGATCAAAGCATACTTGTGCGCTGGGAGTCCTCATTCCCTGGTGATTACGCTCCTCGCGCTCTTATGTTGCCTGATAAAAACCTGTTTCACAATTTGGGAATTTGGATCACGTTACTGGCAAACAATACTCCAAACTCTTAAAGGGGCAGTGCAGAAAAAGTCAGCTCACAGGAGGAGTGGAAGCCATGAGATTCACTCCACCTGCGGTTGATCTGTATACCGTGCAATGCATTTCTCTCTATTACTGACCATTATCAGTCATATCACACTTCAAGTCTATGAAGCTGATGGAATTAGCTAAGCACTACATTCTGGTCTATGAGGCTGATGGAATTAGCAGAGAGCTACATTCAAGACTATGAGGCTGATGGAATTAGCTAAGCACTACATTCTGGTCTATGAGGCTGATGGAATTAGCAGAGAGCTACATTCAAGACTATGAGGCTGATGGAAATGGCCGAGCGCTACACTCAAGACTATGAGACTGTTGAAAATAGCCATGTGCTACATTTAAGGCTAGGAGGCCAATGGAAATAGCAGAGAGCTACATATGAGACTGATGGAAATGGCCGAGCGCTACCGTCAACTCTAGGAGGCTGATGGAAATAGCTGAACGCTACAGTCAACTCTGTGAGGCTGATGGAAATAGCCAAGTGCTACAGTCAAGTCTATGAGGCTTATGGAAATAGCAGCTCAGGCTATAAGTATCTGATCAGCACATTTGGGGCTTGTTTTTTCGTGGGGGTGACTTGTTGTCCTCTATCATTCAGTGTATAATGCCGGTCAGTGCTGCCAGGGGCTCATTGGCATATGCATCTTTTGTGAAGGCCTGGCAGTCATGTGGAGTGCCAGCAGAGGTCAGTGGCACTTACCTCTCCTTCTGAAGCCTCTTAGATGCCACAGTCACTATGGCCATAGCATCTAAGGGGTGCCCCACCACCGGCAAGCTCCTACTCTCACAGCTCAGTACCAGCGTGTGGACTGAGGAGGTCCATGATTGAGTGAACCTGCTTCTGCCAGGCTTCAGGATAAAAAAAAACACTCAGTTCCTATTATTTAAGGACAGGCCCTGATGAGCTTCCCTGACCACCTCTCACGTGTCTATAACAATGAGATCTTCGTGCATTTCTAGCTCTGTATAAAACGCAGCTTAATATCCGCAGGCTTCTATTCCAGCCTTTTATAGAGGAAACATCTGTATCTCGCATTTGATTTGGTTTGAACACTGTCAGCCCAATGCTATAAAAGCAGCGCGGTGTATAATATATACCCTCTAGGACGGCCTTATGACCCCATGTGATCAGAGGACGGGACAGAAAATTCTATGTGATGATCTCTCGCGTGTAGCACCGGCATGGAAGGGAGAGGAATAACTTACTGCCCACTAATAGTTACATGTCAGCCCTTGTAGCACAACCTTGATACTACTTCTATAGCTGTTGTATGGAGACTGTATTTCATGCAATGCCCCGTGGGAAAGGGTATGCAAATTGGGCATCCTTTAAAAGAAAGAGGATCGGTAGCAGATCCACAGGATAGACGATCAATGTAAGATCGGTGCGGGGAACGGACACTGCAGAATAACAACTGAAAACACAGCTCCATTCTCCATACAGTGGCCGGCCCGGGGAACTGCAGCTCAGCTATTATTTGCTTGACCCCAATTGGTCTGATATGGAATCTAAGAATAGGTCATCAATATCATAAACCCCTGTCATAAGTTTCTTTCCCCTTGTCAGTACAAAGCAGGACACGGATTCACTGGAAGATGCATGGATAAGATTTCTTCTCATGGTTTTTTGAGTATGCAATGCATTAAGGGAAACCACCATCACAATCCATCCTGATAAACCAGGGACATTACTCATAGATCCAGGCACCGGGACTGTGGTAATCTTCTTATATGTGTTATCCTTGGCCTCCTTCCTTCTAGAACCAACTTTTACATTTATGCTGATGAGCCTGTGGGGGCATTACCAGAGCCCCTCTGCGCTGTAGCTTCACAGGTTGTTTCCCCCCTGCACTTTCCCCCTTACTCTGCCTGTTGTAATCTCACTCGGTGCCAGGGAAGAAGTGATCCTGCACTGTGTAACAGCCTGTAAAGCTCTGGTAACACCCCCAGGAACCCTTCTGTCTCATCAGCATAAATTTAAAAGTTGATTTTAGAAGGAAGAAGGCCATGGATAACAAATATAAGAAGATTATCACAGTCACGGTGCCTGGATCTATGAGAAGAAGAACTCTATTCTGATCTCATATAAAATTATTTCACAAAAGACGAGCCAACAGGACCCGATCGCTCAAAGAGTCACCGGACTTTAGGTAGGGGATTAAATGTTCTTTCTAGAATCGCCTCTTTAATGTGAAATCTCACCCGTTCTTCCAAAAGTCATATGCAAATGAGCCTAGAATAGTCACGGTTAAGGGGGGGCACTTCAGACACCCCTATATTAGGCTTTATAGTACCTATAAATATGCTTCTGGTGTCAGTCTAAAGAGAAGAATCTCATCTTTCAAATCCACTCAGACTTGGGGTTCTGTGATCTACAGAAACGGACATTCCTTGAGCAGATATTTGGGGGTTCAATAATCCCTATGTCAGCCACAGCTTTTTACCTGCAGTGGAATATAAGACTAGATAAAAACTTTATACTTTACTCTCCCAATGTCCTGATCTGGCCGATATAGGAGCCTCCTATCACCCCAGGAGGTTGGTAATCCCTGAGGTCATACAATGTGTATAAAGTGCAAAAAAAGGAAGTTCTCCTATGTCTGTGTAAACAAGCTAATAGCTGGAGGCCACATAACAATACCCCTCTATGGAGACATTAAAGAGGTCCTAAAACTTTCTACAAACACAGCCTGGGGGCAGGGGAGGCTTCTTACACGCAGCTGCTCAGGCAATGCTACATGGGAAAAAAAGTATGCAAATTACTTCACTGGCTATCTCAGAAACTGGGCGCCCAAATCTACGTGCAAATCAGTGTGAAGTTCGTTAACTGATGAACATAAAAAAATATTGATATGATGTCAAAATGCCCCAGCAAACACGCCAAAAAATGTAATAACCCACCGATGTGTGGCTGTGTATTCCCGTACAGAGATGCTCGTCCTGTATTACAATCACTGCTTTCCTTGTGCACATAAATATTGCTGTCTAGAGTAATACACTAATACACTACAAAGGGACAGACAGAACTGCCTCCCTGTCTCTCCCCATAAATTATATGGGTACAGATAGTACTGCCTTCCTGTCTCTCCCTATAAATTATATGGGTACAGATAGTACTGCCTCCCTGTCTCTCCCCATAAATTACATGAGTACAGATAGTACTGCCTCCCTGTCTCTCCGCATATATTACATGAGTACAGATAGTACTGCCTCCCTGTCTCTCCCCATAAATTACATGAGTACAGATAGTACTGCCTCCCTGTCTCTCCCCATAAATTACATGGGTACAGATAGTACTGCCTCCCTGTCTCTCCCCATAAATTACATGGGTACAGATAGTACTGCCTCCCTGTCTCTCCCCATAAATTACATGGGTACAGATAGTACTGCCTCCCTGTCTCTCCCCATAAATTACATGGGTACAGATAGTACTGCCTCCCTGTCTCTCCCCATAAATTACATGGGTACAGATAGTACTGCCTTCCTGTCTCTCCCCATAAATTACATGGGTACAGATAGTACTGCCTTCCTGTCTCTCCCCATAAATTACATGGGTACAGATAGTAATGCCTCCCTGTCTCTCTGCATATATTACATGGGTACAGATAGTACTGCCTCCCTGTCTCTCCCCATTAATTACATGGGTACAGATAGTACTGCCTCCCTGTCTCTCCTCATAAATTACATGAGTACAGATAGTATTGCCTCCCTGTCTCTCCCCATATATTACATGGGTACAGATAGTACTGCCTCCCTGTCTCTCCCCATAAATTACATGGGTACAAATAGTACTGCCTCCCTGTCTCTCCCCATAAATGACATGGATATAGATAGTACTGCCTCCCTGTCTCTCCCCATAAATTACATGGGTACAAATAGTACTGCCTCCCTGTCTCTCCCCATGAATGACATGGATATAGATAGTACTGCCTTCCTGTCTCTCCCCATAAATTACATGGGTACAGACAGTACTGCCTCCCCATATATTACATGAGTACAGATAGTACTGCCTCCCTGTCTCTCCCCATATATTACATGGGTACAGATAGTACTGCCTCCCTGTCTCTCCCCACATATTACATGAGTACAGATAGTACTGCCTCCCTGTCTCTCCGCATATGTTACGTGGGTACAGATAGTACTTCCTCCCTGTCTCTCCCATAAATTACATGGGTACAGATAGTACTGCCTCCCTGTCTCTCCCCACAAATTACATGGGTACAGATAGTACTGCCTCCCTGTCTCTCCCCACAAATTACATGGGTACAGATAGTACTGCTTTCATCCTCTCACCATAGATCACAGCCATGTTGTTTCCTATAAGTTATATAGGTAGAGATAAAGCTGTTCTTCTGTTCATCCCTATAAATGAAATAGGAATAGATAATCCCTGCATATCTTTTTACATTAGATACTCACAGCTGAGTGATGTACTGCCCCTCTGGCTTAATCCTGGAGAAACTTACTGCAGTCATTACTATCACTAAGCCACGGAAGCAGCAACTTCATGATCTCATGGTCAATACAGAGGTCCGTTTGTAACGAGGGGTCGTCTGTAAGTCGGGTGTTCTTAAGTAGGGGACTGCCTGTATACTGTAGGGACTACACTGGAACTGACTTTCAGCCATACTGTCTGATTGATGACATAAAAGTTGTTCCTGACACTTTGGAAGTTACTTGTAGTAACTGGGGATAAACAGGTCTGGTCGGGGCAGGTTTCTGGTTCCTACCTTTGGGTACCTTTCCACTTTCTCCTTTAGCTGCGCTTCCCTCAGAGCTTTGGTCAATAGAGGAGCTTCTTCAAGGCGTTTTCTATTCGGAGAAAGGATATGAATGGGATACATTATGGTTTCACAAAACTTTTCACTTGTCACATGGTAAGTGACATGGTAAACCCAGACACCAACAGAATTGTGACGCTCTGTGTAAAAGGTGCACCAAAACAAGTTGGTGCACTCCGTCAGAGCAGCGCAGGGGGCACAAGATTCATAATTATTGGGTGCCACAATTTATGAATCTGGCGCCCCCTGCACACTACACAGGCACACTGCAGATAGTGCAGACTGTTTTGGATAAATGTGGGCCTTGGTGTCCATTTTTAAAATAAGAAAACTGAAATAAAATTTGCTCACCTTTCGCTTCTGAGTTCAGCAAATCTCCTCCTTACGTCATCCACGGTGAGCTCAAAAAAGTCATCAGGGAGCTCCTGGGAACTAGCACCTTCCTCTAGATCCAAGTGGCACACAAGGGTCTCTCTGTCTATTGGCTGAAAATGAAAAGAAAATGGAGTCCAGATTTTAGAGTTTTTGTAACAGGAGCCAGCCCAGTCTAACATTAAAGGAAATCTACCATCAAAAAGCCATCTTAATAAACCAGGGAAATTACTCATAGATCCAGGCACGGTGACTGTGGTAATCTTCTTATATTGGTTGTCTATGGCTCCTGGGGTTGTTACTACAGCCCCTCCATGCAGTAGCTTTACAGGCTGTTACACTGTAAAGGAGCACTTCCCCCTACAGCACATTTCAGGCTCATTAGCATAATTTTAAGTTGATTTTTGAAGAAAGGAGGGATAACAAATATAAGAAGATTACCGCAGTCACGGTGCCTGGATCTATGAGTAATGTCCCTGGTTTATCATGATGGAGTTTGTTGGTAGATTTCACTCAAAATTTATGCTGCAATCTTACCCCTTCTTTATCAGTCTTGGATTTCTTTGGCTTAGAAGGTCCGGGGCACTGAAAAGGCTCTTGGGCAGTGGCTGTTACCATGTTGGCTTCTGTAGGGACATTTGCACCTCCTAGACGTTGGCCGCCTCCTTGAAAAGGTTTAAACGAAGTTGCTTTTGTTTCACTTATGGCTACGTAGGAAGGTCCAGGCTTGTCATGCTCCAGATGTGGATGTACGTCCGTCGCGTGATGCTGTTCTGTAGACTCTGTCGCTGATAGTCTGGCATCAAGACTGGCGCTGGGTTCACTTGGCTTAGTAGTGTCACTGGGCTGCTGCTCTCTCTGACCTGTAGAAGGACTCTCAGTCTCTGTAGGACTCTCATGCTCAGACTCGTGGATAGAGGTCTTCTTCTTTATTTGCTCTTGAAGCACCGGGGGTGGCCTGCTACCAGGCGGCTCATTCTTCCGCACCACAAACCTTGTAGGGGTATATACGTTATTGCTAGTTTCCATTTAGACAATGCCGTATACATAAAGATGAATCATCATGGGACGCTCACCTGATTATGGCACTTCCACTTGTAAGGCCCAACGACTGGAGGGATGTCCCTTTCATTGACTGTTCACCTGCGATCTGGGGGAAAGTATAACATCAGAACTATAAATGACTTGTACAGTGCCCCACATGGGTCACAACGCTAACCGATTCCTTACTTCATCATGGGATTCTATGTTCAGCCCAACTCTACAGGTACCATACACATCAGCCAGAGCCAAGCCTATCTGTCCAGTACAAGAGTGTCCCAACTCCATCAAGTTTCTGTACCCAGTCCTATTGCAGCTCCAGGTGTCCTGCAGAAACTTAGTCCAATCCCCACAACGATCAGCTGTTGCCAGAACCAACACAGGGGACACAGACGACTCTACCCACTATATAGCAGCACTGCAGCTCACGTCCCAGTCAAGCAAATGGGATCACAGGTGCTATATAGCCGATAGGGTGCTGTGCCTCTTCCAGCTCCATCCACCATATACTTTCTGGCAAACGGAGTCAAAAATCGAGAGAATGAGACAGAATCTGATGATTAAAACATTACGGAATTTGACAATACTGATCAAAACAGCCCTAATATCCACAAACACAAGCAGCTTTCAGATTGAGCTCTGCCCATTTAATAAGCGCCGGGTACACGCAGTGCGATGCCAACTATATAATGAAGTCATCTGTGTTCCTTTTAAGCCCATTTTAATGATGCACTTTTATTAGAACTTCAAAGCCCGGCAGATGGGACACTCTCTGGCCACCATCGTGGGTCGGTTCTTCAGTTCTGAGGACACAGAGAGGTGCGAGGAGTGAATGAATCACTCGTTAATGAGCTGTCTGGGTCTGTGTTCTCCGGCTTGTGTCCTACCTTACCTCATCCCGCATATAAATGCACACGGCGACGCTTCCAGGAGCCATCTCTTCCAAACGCGCCCTGAAAAACATAAACAACATCACTTAAAAGTTAACCTAAAAAGCAGACAGAATCATCTCATCCATGGAGCCCGGAGCCAGGGTAACCTCCCGGAGAGAACAGAACATGGAGAAAACTCATTGCTATAAAAGAGCATCAAAACAGAAGTCGAGTTGTTCTGAATTCTGCTGATGGTCTGAGTTAACAGAATAGGTGATTTATTTGTTATCCCTAGGACCCCCACTGTTCATAAGATGAGGGGTCCAAAGATTCCCAGCAACAGGAACACATTGCTGCTCCATTCAAAATCTATAGGAATGACAAATATAGCTGAAATCGGACAGTTTCACATTCTTTAAAAAGATGTATTATGATAGATGAACAAACCCCTAATGTAGGTTTGGGTGCATTCGTCTCGACCCAGACATATTGGCTGCTGAGCACCCTGGCCAATCATATCTCGGCAATATGTCCGGGTTCGGTGGAACACCCACACTCCGAACCTTCACTTCGGGTCTGCTCATCTCTTTTCATTCTCTTGTGTTTGGACCCCTAACAGTGGCCAAAAGCCCAATTTTATGGTCCTCATTACGCCTGCAGATCCTTACTACAAGTCTAATGACCCCCAAATTACAAGCCCACGACGTAACTAGTTTGGATCACTCAATCCATAGTCAAAATTTAAAATCCGTCCAAATTGCAAGCGTCTGATGTAGCCCTTACACTGAGGGGTGATAGGTGCATATTAATGCGTCCTGAATCCTCAGCGCCAAACTACACAGGATGAACGGCAGGACATGACACCCACAGCAAAGATGGGTAGATCTGCTTTTACAATATCAGCACATTGGTTGGTTCCACTGACGTAGAGCAATGGTCACGACTGTACAGTCATCCCCATATAGTTTTAGTTGCTTTTACATAATATATAGTGTGGTTGGCTTGGTGCACAGGATTAAAGGGGGCAATCATCAGGAATGAACAGAGACCTGTAAAAAAACGCTGTCATGATGCTTTTTGCTGTGACTGGATAGAATCTCATTGGCAGGTAAAGGACACAATCTTTATAATAAGTAAACCCTATAGTGTTATGTGTGTGTCTCGGGAGTATAGTTGTGATTGTAGCCTCATCTGGTGGATATAAATGACAGCGGACAAGTATTCTGCACTTACCTCGTCTGTGAAAAATGGCCCAGGACTTCCCATAGATTCTGGCTGCAGAGGAACTCATCCTGTAACCTCGTCCCGTCCTCCAGCTGCAGGGCTACTCGAACTTTCTAGGACACAATCAGAGAAACCTAAAGTTTAATTTTAGGTCTAGCAGTATTGAATCTATAGGAACTGCAACCACTGACCTAAGGCTCTGCTGGGATCTCCATCGATCACAGGTGTTTGTTCTCACTAGGGAGCGGCAGGTCAAGCATGCGTCCAGCCGCTCCGTTCAATATTATGGGAGCAATGGAAATTGCTGAGCACTGGCCACCTCCGAGACTCTCGTTGACTGTGAATGATACCCTAGTGTTGTGCTCAGCAATTTCTGGCACTCCTAATGATATTGAATCATTGAAGCATACTTCACCTGCCAATTCATTCAGTTAGTGAGATTAAACCCCTGCTCTTGGGAAGGATAGGTCATGAACACCTGATCAGTGGAGGTCAGACTTCCACTATCGGGAGCCAGGGGCTCCGTAGGATGAGTGATCAAATTTACTATAAAACAAAAATACACTGGGGAACATTTACATAAAGTGGCGGTGTCTGCACTGGCTTGGTTGCTGACTTGCTCTTGGAAAGAAGATACATATTTAATATTGTGGAGCTGTGCAGATAAATTTCTGGCACCGAGAGCATTTTCTGTCCCTGGGACCAAAATCTGTCCCGAGCTCCAGAAATGTGTGTAGCAGTCGGAGAACAAGCTGAGCGCTGCCCTGGAGTGAAGCAATGGCCGCTGCAGAAATGCATCTGCTGCTGACCTCTTCCGACAGCTCCTCCAGTCTGAATTGGACGCCAGAAGGACAGGCAGCAGGTATCCTTATGGTGGGCAGCACAGTCGCTCAGTGGGTAGCAGCCTTGCAGCACTGGGGACCTGGGTTCCAGACCCAGGGTCAACATCTGCAATGAGTTTGTATGGGTTTCCTCCCACACTCCATAAAACATACTGGTAGGTTGATTAGATTGTGAGCCCCGTTGGGGACAAGGACTGATGTGACAAGCTATGTGTGCGCTATATAAATAAAGGAATCATTATTATTATTCAAACAGCAATTTACATTTTATAGATAGTCATACAATTCATCCAAAATCCGTGATAAAATTACATTCCACTGTAATGGTTATTTTAAACTCCACTTTTGAAAAGCAAGTTCCCTGCAGTCCGGGTAACGCTAGTGTAAGCTCAGAGCAATAGCACGGTTTTGTGTCCCTGTTAGACCAACTTTCTTTTGGTCTACGTTCCGCCAGTTTACAGCGCCCAAAAATGGCTACAACACATATCAAGTGTGTCTGAGTTTCCACTCCGCAAAAGCCACACCCCTTTTCGGAGCAGACGGAAAAACTAATTTTTTTCTGGTGCCGCCAGCTAATAAATAGGTCGCAAAGCAGAACATGCGGTGCGAGCGCCACAAAACATAGTAAATGTCCCCCAGTGTGCAGAAAAAAGGTATTACAACCTCCAATGAGTGAATGAGAGGGACTATATACAGCACATTACAGAGCTCTGATATACAGCCCTGCAGTCAGTCCTATACAGGCACCACTGTAGATCCAATAGCAAATCTCTCACAAAGCACATTTGGTACCTAGAGAAAATAACATTTTACGAGCACTTTTGCTATGTCATGCTATTCTTAGAGCGGTGATGATCTCATATCCACGTGTGATACCAGGGCCTATAAAGGGAGACCTCTCTGCGGGGTCCGCACGTGCTGCGGCAAGGTATTGTGTGAAGCCAGGAAAGTGCTTGTAAACACAGCGTGCGCCTTAACCACAAATATTCCTCATCACCAGAAGAATTCCTGGAAGCGTTGTCTCACCGCGCTCTCTGCTCCAGCGCGCTGCTGTGCCCGGCTCACCATCTCCAGCTTAGCATTGTTAGGGAGGTTGGCGAATCGCCACTGAAGGGATAGATCCAGCACCGTCCTCTGAAATCTGTGGATGAATGGAAATTGGTTCGGTCATTAATGCGGAGTTGAGACTGGATGACGCAAACACGTACTCACATGATGGCCCTGTGAGGAACATATGGTGTCAGCACATGTATGGTGCACGCGCTGGACCCCCCCTTAAAGATTGTACCTGATAAGCACCAGCAGATTTGCACCACCGAGATCCCTCAATGATCACAGTGTTATTTGTGGTAGAAACTCCTGACCAAGTGTAAAGGAGGGGGAAATCCACACCGCTACATGTGGCGCCTTTATTCTTTGTGTCAGTCTTGGTCCCACAGGTCGGACCCTCACTGATCATGAAAAGTATACAAAAGTATGCCATATTCTATCACTGGGTTGCTTTATCTAAACTTTGCATTGTATTCCGACCTCTTGGGCTGATCTGAAATCCCCCTTACTGTCTGAATATGTTAAAAAGACTAAGAATTCAATAAAATCTAGATAAAAAGAAGTCATTGTTTATGGTGCTGCTGAGCGAGGCAAAGGAAATCTACCAGCAAAATCCATCCTGATAAACCAGGGACACTTTCTTATAGATCCAGGCACCGGGACTGTGGTAATCTTCTTAGATGTGTTATCCGTGGCCTCCTTCCTTCTAAAATTAACATAACAATAACAATGAGCCAGAAGGGCTCTTGGGGCATTATTAGAGCCCCTCCATGCTGCAGCTTCATAGGCTGCGCAGGGGCACTTCTCCCCTGCCACTGTGTGAGATTACATCAGGCAGAGGGAGTAGGGAGAGAGTGTAACAGCCTGTGAAGCTATAGTATGGAGGGGCTCTGCGGGTAAATTCACCTCATTAGCATAATTTTACGTTGATTTTTATAAAGAAGGAGACCATGGATAACAAATATAAGACCACAGTCCCGTTGCCTGAAGTGTCCCTTATGCTGGATGTTGATGGTAATTTTCCTATAATATACGTATTCGAGTAGTGATATTTATATTGACGTAGTGCACTTCGCCATATACATTTTATATTGGACACAGTGGCCCAGATTTACAAAACCCAGATTTACAAAAAAACAGTGGCCCAGATTTCTAAATACACGTGAAAACTGCATGCACATGTATTTATGTAGTGTTTGCGCCAGATGTGTCCGCCACAACACAAAAATCTGCACCTATAGGAGCGTTCTGGTGCCGACTCACACCGGGTGCTACATTTATGTCAAAAGTCCGACATAACTGAAATAAGTGCACCAGAAAAAAAACTGGTGTGCTGTTTAGCCGCGATCGGCACGTGCAGGTTGCGCCGGATTATTGAAGACCATGCGCCAGTATTTAATAATCTGCCGCACCCTGCACGTTAGAGTCTAATGATAAATCTGGGCCAATGTGTGTAGTCAGAGCTCTTTCCCTCATTACTAACCTACAGAGTGTAACTATGCGATCGTTATCAGTAAATCCCGGAGTATACACGGAGTATTTTACTACCACACACTCACTTGAGGTTATATTCTCTGGGGTTGAAGTTCTGTTTCTTGCAGACATCTTCCAGCACCTGGAAACAGACGCACATAAGGATGGAGCAGATCCACGTCATAGTTTACACCACAATTCATATACAAGGCAAGGGAAGCGACTCCCAGAAAGGAAAGGGAAAATGAATATCCGATACCCCAGCAAGTACTGGGTGAGGGGTCCATCTTTTATGCCATCTATGGAACCTGGCTGCCATCTTGGAAGCTGAAATTATGGATCGAGTTTTTCCAAAGCCGGTCACGTAATGTATCAAAGAAGAGAGAATTATCTCAGAAATCAGATCTGGAATATCTCTTGTGATCCAAAAGTTACCAACATAGAAAGCTGCAACAACAACCAGAAACGTTCCCTGTAATATACAGCTACGTGATGTGTTCTCCCTGGTGCTTGCATGAGAATTTCTGTATTTCAAACCACAAGAAATATTACAAATCTGATTGAGGCAATCGAATTCTGGTCTTTGATCTGTTAAATGACCCCATTCCCATTGGAAAAACTTGCCCTTAATCCAATATGGCGGCTTATAAGACGTTTCGGACCAAAACTAAATAATAGGCCTCATTCATTACTTGCCGGGAGAGAAGGAGGGATCACATATGTTGTTTAGCTTTCCATTACAGAAATAAAATCAAGTCTTTTAACTTTTGACTATTTAGAATTTTTAGAATCAATAAATGTGCCTTGACTATGAAAAGGGACGGGATTGGAGCGAGCCCTGTCCAAAAATATGCGTAAAATGCTACATTGGGGCATTTAAAGGGGTTGTCCAGGCCCTATTGGAGGTCAGACAGCGCCATACTCTCTACAGTGGTCACACTGCGTTACGACAGGTGATGGAAACATTTTTTTAAAAAAATGTACAGATCTTGAGAAGCAGTGAAAATGGGAAACATCAGTCAGGAAGGGGTTAAAGTAACATTTTTATGGCGAATATAAGGGGCGCCGGTGCTGTAATAACGCATGACTGGCGCTTCCTGTGAGAATTTACTCATAATAATGATAATGTTGAGCAGGAATAGGATGAAAGCCCTGGGTGAGGTCACCCCTGACAGCCCGCATAGTAATCTACTGAATGACTGTGTGTGGACCACTATGGAATGTCATCTGGTAGCCGGCCATAGGATGACACAGCTGAAAGCGATGCACAGCAGTGATACAGGCCATAATATTATGGAAACTACAAGTCCCAGCTTTCCTCACTGCTGGTTCAGCTACTACGGCATGCTGGGAATTGTAGTTCTATATAAATATAAGCATTACGCTATAACTAGAAATAAGCACCCGGGTCACGTGATGGCTGGCGGCGGGTCACGTGACGCCTGTCGGCCCCGCTGTCAGGTGAAATGAAGGTGCTGATCTAATGGCTGCTTATTTACACGTTTACCTGAAGGAGTGGGGTCCCCGCTGTCACTTTGACGGTCTGCCGCCGCCCGTTGGGGGCCAAAACCGACACAGCAGCTCCGCTGGCTGCCATATTGTCCTGACGTCGCAGAATCTTTCAACCAACTTTATTGAAACAACACCTGCCCCGGACAAAAAACCTTTCTCTGAGGAGAAATGTCTGCGCAGAGTTTTATCATCGTACCATGAACGAGTGATATAAGTTTACAGACCGTGTGTCCTGCTGAAATGAAACCTTCCCTCAAATAAACAGACATTTTCTCTCGTCTTTTCTGCCTCAGTTTTGTTTCTTGTCAGTAGTGTGTTATATATACTGTCAGCACGCAATTTTGGCGGGAAATACAAATATGGTATCGAGTCAAAGTAATAAAATGATATTTTGGGCCATTTCATAGTTATAGGTAGATGGAAAAGGACGTCAGCCAAAGGTTCAATCAAACATGATAACACTGCATTTGGCAAATCGGAAATGTTAACAGTGATGTAATTAGGCAAATCACCCCTCCTCAGCTGTTGTATATGCGTTTCAAACGCAATGAAAACACAGGTCAAAACGCAACGTGTGAGGCCGGCGCCACACAGGGCGCTTTGTCTGCGCTTGCAAATGCAAACGCAGACAAAGTCGCGCCCACCGGGGCGGGCCACGCTCAATCGATCGCGACTTTGTTTGCGTTTGCAAGCGCAGACAAAGCGCCCTGTGTGGCGCCGGCCTGAACGCGCCCTAAGGGTGATCCCACACATGGCTTTTTGAATCCCGTTTTTGGTCCATTTTTAAGCAGTCCGTCAAAAAATGCATCCGTTTTTGACAGGTTTCACCAATTATCTTATATTATTAAAACTGGTTAAAAACGCATGTGTTTTTTGACGGACTGCTTAAAAACGGACCAAAAACGGGATCAAAACGCCATGTGTGGCATCACCCTAGGGCTCATTCACACTGCGATCACCTCTCCTCCCTCCAAAGGCAGAAGAGCGTCGCGGCTGCCCGACATGGTCACGATGCAGTGATGCAGCGTGTGCTCACTGTGACCTCGAGCCACTGAAATCAATGGAGGCCGTGGTCTGGTCTCCTCGCATCTCCTCTTTTTTCCATGGATTCATGGGCCGGTAGGAAAAAATTGGAGCATTCCTGGTGAGCATACGGCAGCTCTCCTCTCCATAGGAAACAGCGTCACATGGCCATTTTAAGGCAGTGGTCACACATTCCGCTCATAACGCAATGTTAGCGCACAATGGGCCGCTTCGGCCTAATCACATATGCGTTTTGAGGGAAACACATGTGATGGATAACCAGGACCCAGTGTCTTGCATTTAAACAAGACACCGGGGCCTGGTGACGGCTCGCATGCGTTTCCCTCAAAACGCATATGCGATCGGACCGAAGCCCACCCCATGTACGCTAACGTCACATTATGAGCGCAATGCTAGCCAAACGTGTGACAGCAGCAATACGGCCAAACATAGAGCATGCCGAGCCCAGGTGCCATAGGTGTCTATGGGGACATATATCCGGCAGATATATACCTCCCCACAACGTAGTCACGTAGAGGTGTATTCACTGTGATGCCTTCTTTTAGCATCTTGTGTGTTCTGGATCCAAGTTATGGACACAAGCTTTCTTACTGCGATGTGGAGGAGCCCAACCTGAATTATATGGACATTATTGAAGCATTGCCTCAGGGTTGTACCAGACATCTAAACATCTCATTCTAGACTTCCTCTTGAATGTCCACAAATGCATTTCTGTTAATATTGACCACCTTACTACAGTATGTTGTGGCTACAGATGGACATTATAGAGCAGTGCTGCTGAACCTTTTAGATGCCAAATGCAATCATATTGGCGTCTTGGAATTGGAAACCAATACAGTTGAAAGGAGGGGAAATTTGGATTATCATGGTATTTTCCATTCAGCGTCCCCTTGAGCAGGAATAATCGCTGTGCCGAAGCTCCAATCATTATCCAGCCCTGTTCACACCTCCTCACTCCAAGGAAACCCGGGAAGAGTTGCTTTAAAATGCTCTCAGGTCATGGCCACAAGGATGTCACATAGGTACAGTCTACAAGACTGTTGCAGTAGGGCACATATTATTTTAGATTGGTAAGAGACACATGCCAATCACAGAGGTTGTCCTCCTGGGCGCCACAGAATAAGTACGTTACAATGTTTTTGTGCCTCTTCATCTCAGGGTACAAAGGGGGTACAACGGACCCCTGTTCTCGTGATCCATGGGGATCCTATCACTGAGACCTCCATTAGCTGCAGAACCCATTTAAGTTCTTCTCCGTGAAGCCCCTTTCATATTACCTTACAAAGCAGCCCCACAACTAGCGAGCCCCTATCTAAAAAACACGAAATAGGACAACATCAGGTGCAGAGGATAGAGCGGTAACCATTTGTCAGGAGGGTTGCTCATTGCTTTGGGACCAGGCATCCGGCGGCTTCCTAACATATTTCCATTCATCCATGTAAAATCCTACCTCTAAAGTCTTCTGCAGATATTTGAAGAAGTAATCCTGATTCATCCTCCCGAAGATCAAGGCATGTGATATCTGATCTTTTTTCGAGCTGCAGGATGCATTATGGAGGTTTACGTTTCTGGTTCTGGTTAAAGTGACAGCCAATAAATTATCAAAGATGAATTCTTTCTATGTTACTCCTCCGATCAGTCAACATTTCAACAAATTACTGGGTTTCACGTTGACCTAATTCTCGGGTTGGAGCACTTTAGGGAATACGCGGATGACAGTCTATCATCTTGGCAATGTATGTTGCTCACGTCTTAAAAATTGTGGGCGGATCATCTTGGATTTTAAGGGGGAACGCTCAGTGACTGCAAAGCGTATCTTTCACAATATCCAGAGGTTATGATGAAAGTATAAATAGAATTCAGACAGGTCTGTTATTCCGATGGATGATAGGCTGGACATACACACTAGCTTAAAGGGAGCCTGAAGGATCCCACTTGTCTATAATTGCACTATATACCGGCCTTTAAAGGAAACCAACCATTTATGAAACATAAAAAAAGCTATTAATACTCCCCTCCGCCGCCCTCTTCACCTTGATCCTGACGCTCTCCGTCGCTAACCTTGACACACCAGGATCACCTAGAAAAGAAAGTTATAATTAGCAGCACGGAGCATAGGGACAAGATGTCCGGATCTCCTGGCTGCTAATTATGCACGCCCCTGCACCTCCCACTCCCATGCTGGACATCAAGATTAGCGATAAACAGTGCCAGGATCATGGTGAATTGGAGCGGGGTTGAATACTAATAGTTTTTTTTATGTTTGTAGGTGGTTGGTTTCCTTTTATAGAAGTATAAACAAAGATTTTGGGGCATATTTATCATACACTGGCGTCTTCAGCCTCTTGATGTGTAGGAAAAGTCACCGGCAGCAGCAAGTGCGCAGGCGCGGGGATAGTAACGCCCTCCGCTCGGCCGGCCGCGCCCCCCCCCCCTTCACGCCCCACTGGTGGATCAGGGCAAATAATGGGAAAAGCTAGCAATAAGCTAGCATTTGCGATTATTTCAGGGCCTCTGCGCCTCACGCCTGATAAATATGCCCCTTTGTGTCCATGTCCAATGAAGCTATGCAGAGGTAGTTATCTTTTTTTGGATATGCAAATAAGCCAGCTAGTGCAATGGAGGCACTTTACCTACAGATGGATGCCTTGAATGACATTTTCATCCCTCTGTGCCACGACTGTCTGCAAGGAAATCAAGTTTACCCCCCATTGCACATGCAAATTCATTTGCATATCCATAATAAATAATCCATAAATCTGAGGTCCACACACTCTCTACATAACCGGGCCCACAGTCACATTTTTGGACTATGATCCCTTTGTCTCTGAAGTTCCACTACTGCAGATCCCCTATACGAGGCTAGATAGCACCAGCAGTACCATACTAGTAAGTGCCTTCTACCAGTGCACACAATGTTGACTGATTCATCTGAGCTGGATAGGGAAGACTAGATCTAGAGGTCCAGGATTGTCACAGTAGCAGATCATGGTAGGTCCAGTTCCAATGCTCAGTCACAAAATTTCCATTAGGACGATCCATTTCTATCACCAGCTCTATGGCCAAAAAGGGTCTTCCATGGCTGGGGATCACATAATGGGCAGGTAAATCCATGCATTAATGAGGAAAATGAGACTCCCCAAGTCCCCTTATCACATGACACCCTAGCCCCAGAGTCAAATGGCACCCCTCTAACCCCCCAGTGTAACACTTATTACATGGCACCCCTGCAACTTCCCCCTCTCTCCCCCTCCCCAAGTCTCCCCCTCCCAAAACACCCTTACCCCAGAGTCACATGTCACCCCTGCATCCCCCAGTGTCACTTATCAATTCCACCCTTGTATCCCCCCAGTGTGACTAATCACCCTGTATCCCTCAATGTCACTTATCACCCCTGTATCTCCCCAGTGTCACTTATCTCCCCTGTATCCCCCCAGTGTAACATGGCCCTTGTATCTCCCCCAGTGTCACTTATCTCCCCTGTATTCCCAAGTGTCAGTTATCTCCCCTGTATCCCCAGTGTCACTTATCACATGGCACCTCTGTATCTCCCCAGTGTCACTTATCACATGGCACCCCTGTATCCCCCAGTGTCACTTATCACATGGCACCCCTGTATCTCCCCAGTGTCACTTATCACATGGCACCTCTGTATCTCCCCAGTGTCACTTATCACATGGCACCTCTGTATCCCTAGTGTCACTTATCACATGGCACCTCTGTATCCCCAGTGTCACTTATCACATGGCGGCCCTGTATCCCCAGTGTCACTTATCACAAGGCACCCCTGTATCCCCAGTGTCACTTATCACATGGCACCCCTGTATCCCCAGTGTCACTTATCACATAGCACCCCTGTATGCCCCAGTGTCACTTATCACCCCTATATCTCCCCAGTGTCACTTATCTCCTCTGTATCCCCCACTGTCACTTATCTCCCCTGTATCCCCCAGTGTCACTTATCTTCCCTGTATCCCCCAGTGTCACTTATCTCCCCTGTATCCCCAGTGTCACTTATCTCCCCTGTATCCCCCCAGTGTCACTTATCTCCCCTGTATCCCCCCAGTGTCACTTATCTCCCCTGTATCCCCCCAGTGTCACTTATCTCCCCTGTATCCCCCAGTGTCACTTATCTCCCCTGTATCCCCCAGTGTCACTTATCTCCTCTGTATCCCACAGTGTCACTTATCTCCCCTGTATCCCCCAGTGTCACTTATCTCCTCTGTATCCCCCAGTGTCACTTATCTCCCCTGTATCCCCCAGTGTCACTTATCTCCCCTGTATCCCCCCAGTGTCACTTATCTCCCCTGTATCCCCCAGTGTCACTTATCTCCTCTGTATCCCCCAGTGTCACTTATCTCCTCTGTACCCCCCAGTGTCACTTATCTCCCCTGTATCCCCCAATGTCACTTATCTCCCCTGTATCCCCCCAGTGTCACTTATCTCCCCTGTATCCCCCCAGTGTCACTTATCTCCCCTGTATCCCCCAGTGTCACTTATCTCCCCTGTATCCCCCAGTGTCACTTATCTCCTCTGTATCCCCCCAGTGTCACTTATCTCCTCTGTATCCCCCCAGTGTCACTTATCTCCCCTGTATCCCCCCAGTGTCACTTATCTCCTCTGTATCCCCCAGTGTCACTTATCTCCCCTGTATCCCCCAGTGTCACTTATCTCCCCTGTATCCCCCCAGTGTCACTTATCTCCCCTGTATCCCCCCAGTGTCTCTTATCTCCCCTGTATCCCCCAGTGTCACTTATCTCCTCTGTATCCCCCCAGTGTCACTTATCTCCTCTGTATCCCCCCAGTGTCACTTATCTCCCCTGTATCCCCCCAGTGTCACTTATCTCCTCTGTATCCCCCAGTGTCACTTATCTCCCCTGTATCCCCCACTGTCACTTATCTCCCCTGTATCCCCCCAGTGTCTCTTATCTCCTCTGTATCCCCCAGTGTCACTTATCTCCCCTGTAACCCCCAGTGTCACTTATCTCCCCTGTATCCCCCAGTGTCACTTATCGCCTCTGTATCCCCCCAGTGTCACTTATCTCCCCTGTATCCCCCAGTCTCACTTATCTCCCCTGTATCCCCCAGTGTCACTTATCTCCCCTGTAACCCCCAGTGTCACTTATCTCTTCTGTATCCCCGAGTGTCACTTATCTCCTCTGTATCCCCCAGTGTCACTTATCTCCCCTGTATCCCCCAGTGTCACTTATCTCCCCTGTATCCCCCAGTGTCACTTATCTCCCCTGTATCCCCCCAGTGTCACTTATCTCCCCTGTAACCCCCAGTGTCACTTATCTCCCCTGTATCCCCCAGTGTCACTTATCTCTTCTGTATCCCCCAGTGTCACTTATCTCCCCTGTATCCCCCAGTGACACTTATCTCCCCTGTATCCCCCAGTGTCACTTATCTCCTCTGTATCCCCCCAGTGTCACTTATCTCCCCTGTATCCCCCAGTGTCACTTATCTCCCCTGTATCCCCCAGTGTCATTTATCTCCCCTGTATCCCCCAGTGTCACTTATCTCCCCTGTATCCCCCAGTGTCACTTATCTCCCCTGTATCCCCCAGTGTCACTTATCTCCCCTGTATCCCCCAGTGTCACTTATCTCCCCTGTATCCCCCCAGTGTCACTTATCTCCTCTGTATCCCCCAGTGTCACTTATCTCCCCTGTATCCCCCAGTGTCACTTATCTCCCCTGTATCCCCCAGTGTCACTTATCTCCCCTGTATCCCCCCAGTGTCACTTATCTCCCCTGTAACCCCCAGTGTCACTTATCTCCCCTGTATCCCCCAGTGTCACTTATCTCTTCTGTATCCCCCAGTGTCACTTATCTCTTCTGTATCCCCCAGTGTCACTTATCTCCCCTGTATCTCCCAGTGTCACTTATCTCCTCTGTATCCCCCAGTGTCACTTATCTCCCCTGTATCCCCCAGTGTCACTTATCTCCCCTGTATCCCCCAGTGTCACTTATCTCCCCTGTATCCCCCCAGTGTCACTTATCTCCCCTGTATCCCCCACTGTCACTTATCTCCCCTGTATCCCCCAGTGTCACTTATCTCCCCTGTATCCCCCAGTGTCACTTATCTCCTCTGTATCCCCCAGTGTCACTTATCTCCTCTGTATCCCCCAGTGTCACTTATCACCCCTGTATCCCCCAGTGTCACTTATCTCCTCTGTATCCCCCCAGTGTCACTTATCTCCCCTGTATCCCCCAGTGTCACTTATCTCCCCTGTATCCCCCGGTGTCACTTATCTCCCCTGTATCCCCCAGTGTCACTTATCTCCCCTGTATCCCCCGGTGTCACTTATCTCCCCTGTATCCCCCAGTGTCACTTATCTCCCCTGTATCCCCCAGTGTCACTTATCTCCTCTGTATCCCCCCAGTGTCACTTATCTCCCCTGTATCCCCCAGTGTCACTTATCTCCCCTGTATCCCCCGGTGTCACTTATCTCCCCTGTATCCCCCAGTGTCACTTATCTCCCCTGTATCCCCCAGTGTTACTTATCTCCCCTGTATCCCCCAGTGTCACCTATCTCCCCTGTATCCCCCAGTGTCACTTATCTCCCCTGTATCCCCCCAGTGTCACTTATCTCCCCTGTATCTCCCAGTGTCACTTATCACATAGCACCCCTGTATCCCCCAGTGTTACTTATCTCCCCTGTATCCCCCAGTGTCACTTATCTCCCCTGTATCCCCCAGTGTCACTTATCTCCCCTGTATCCCCCGGTGTCACTTATCTCCTCTGTATCCCCCCAGTGACACTTATCTCCCCTGTTTCCCCCAGTGTCACTTATCTCCCCTGTATCCCCCAGTGTCACTTATCACATAGCACCCCTGTATCCCCCAGTGTTACTTATCTCCCCTGTATCCCCCAGTGTCACTTATCTCCTCTGTATCCCCCAGTGTCACTTATCTCCCCTGTATCCCCCAGTGTCACTTATCTCCTCTGTATCCCCCAGTGTCACTTATCTCTCCTGTATCCCCCAGTGTCACTTATCTCTCCTGTATCCCCCAGTGTCACTTATCTCCCCTGTATCCCCAGTGTCACTTATCTCCTCTGTACCCCCCAGTGTCACTTATCTCCCCTGTATCCCCCAATGTCACTTATCTCCCCTGTATCCCCCCAGTGTCACTTATCTCCCCTGTATCCCCCAGTGTCACTTATCTCCCCTGTATCCCCCAGTGTCACTTATCTCCCCTGTATCCCCCGGTGTCACTTATCTCCCCTGTATCCCCCAGTGTCACTTATCTCCCCTGTATCCCCCAGTGTCACTTATCTCCCCTGTATCCCCCAGTGTTACTTATCTCCTCTGTATCCCCCCCACTGTCACTTATCTCCCCTGTATCCCCCAGTGTCACTTATCTCCCCTGTATCCCCCAGTGTCACTTATCTCCCCTGTATCCCCCAGTGTCACTTATCTCCCCTGTATCCCCCAGTGTCACTTATCTCCCCTGTATCCCCCAGTGTCACTTATCTCCCCTGTATCCCCCAGTGTCACTTATCTCCCCTGTATCCCCCAATGTCACTTATCTCCCCTGTATCCCCCCAGTGTCACTTACCTCCCCTGTATCCCCCAGTGTCACTTATCTCCTCTGTATCCCCCAGTGTCACTTATATCCTCTGTATCCCCCAGTGTCACTTACCTCCCCTGTATCCCCCAGTGTCACTTATCTCCCCTGTATCCCCCTCTCAGCCCCCTCCACCCCCGGGCAGTCGGATGTGGGACGCTCTGATCTCATCTCCAGCTTCTTCAATCCTTTGAAAGTTTTTCATCTCCTCTCAAATTACTTCCCATTTACCCGCAGAAGACCAATAAGTGGCTGCACCCTGATGACTTTACCGGCTCCTTAATGAGGAAATGGCAGGAGGGGGAGGTCACAAAAGGGTTAATTTAAAGCCCCCTCCTCCTCCCTTCTTGCAGTTTGTAGATGTGTGTGAGGCTCACTGTGGTTCTCCTGCCTCTCCAGTCCTCACCTCCAGCTCCATCCACATTACATGGTCATTGTCCTGGTAACTGGGGATCAGGTCACCTTCCCACCCACCTCAGCCCCTCCAAAGCTGGAGGACCCCCTACATTATCAGCAGCAGGCTGTATAGAGGATTGCCTCTCCATAGTCACCATCTTCTGGAATGTCCCTGGCTGGATACTATTACCCTGTGTAACTTCTTCTCTGCCAGCACCTGCCCTTCTCTGGATCACAAACTACTTCTAGAGGAACTCTGAATCAAGACTTTAAGGAGTAGGAAACACAGAGAAGATCCCCCATCACAAGGGTTACAATATTTACAATCTAATAGGTAAATATTATCATTTTTGTTACTATGTATCAGTCCTGCCACACATTGCTACATTGTCTAACACGGGACTGACTCCTCTACAGGTAAAGGCTGTGATCTGGAGATTCCCCACTATCTGGTCATTCATTGCTCTATGTCGTTGTCCAGATCTGACAGATTTCTAGATCGGTCACTTTTTTTTACATGATGCACTGTATTGCTATATAAGACCCCTATTCTGTGTGTGGCCATTATTGATGCTATGCACTGGAGTAGGATGTAAAGCTACAAGTTGGTATCTGTAAATTCAATATTTTCTCTATTTTATAGACAGTAGTGAATCTGTATCTGTACTATATTGGTATAATACACAGGAGATGCAAATGCTAGTATTCAGGGAAGTGTAGGAAGGATACAAGACTGTGTGATTCATTTAAACTTTTATAATACTTTGCATTTGTAAGATAAAGATGATCAGTATTTAGGGCAGATCGACCCCTTGGCACTGCTTGTGCCTATAAGCGCATGCTTGGTTTGCTGCTATATACAAATCTTAGCATGTGCATGCACTGTATATACATAAGGTGTGCAATTGCCTCAAGACACCAATCCCATGTAGAAGCATATTCTACACCCCAAAATTTGCTGCATACCTGACTAATCATGAGGTTTCACTGTAGGTATGTGTTTCCCAAGTGTCTGTCATGGACCGTGGTTCTGCATCCATCCATCCACAATACTATAAGGATGCACTGCGGCCATATAGATCGGTGTTCATGGCTTACAAGTAATGTACACACAGTTATTTTGGGTTTCGGTTACTGAATGATGCATATTTTACATTACAATATGTAATTGAACAGTACTTAACATGTTAGAATACCCCTTTAAGGGAGAGTTCATATAACCTCTGCATCTGGCCAGCAGTTATAACACAAGGGATGAACTTTTGGGGACCAGATGCACCTATGAGATATGAGCTTTATGGCTTTTGTGGCATCCGTTTCGCTTCAGCTTATTTTACATTCGGAAAACTGAGACGAATATTGAAAAGTGAAGGCGGAATAATAATCTGTATATGACTGATTTTGGTGAGAAAGATATTATTTGGCAAGCTCTGTGCTGTGCCGCGCTATCTGTGCGCGCTATATGAATGAAATAATTATTATTATTTATATACATACATCTTATACATAGGGATGGGGGGATTATTCCTATAGAATCTGATGAACATTCTATACGTATCCCACTACATCCAGAGGGCACCTATATCTGGATCGCCATCTAACAATAGTCTATGACTTGGTCATGTATTGAGCCTTCTTCACACTTGATATTCTATATAATGGGAACTTAGTCTATATCCTATTGGGCTATGCCAGTACCTGCATTAGCTTCAAGGTGGCTCTACTGCCTGTCCAGGTAGGTTGAAATTGAAAAAATATTTGAACACCTTATCTGCTACAATTCATAGTATACATCTCATGATAAGCCATTGATGAATTTAAAGGGGTTGCGTTGCATTTCGGGGTTCCCCTTGCTGTACTCTGATTTGTATTACTCCCATAGAGATTGAATGGAGTGGCAGGACGCTTGCATGACATTTGCTTCATTCAAATTAGGGACATAGAACCCCCTTTCTCGTGATCTGGAGGCAACCTCAACAATAAGACGTGTGATAAAGTCGTGATTCTAGCAACAGAACTGGTGAAATTCTGTTCTATTTGGAACATTTTAACCCCCTAAAGTTGAACTCTCAGATCTGCTTTTGGCGTATATACAGAACATGTCATCCATTGTAAACACAGACTGCGAATATTGAGACGTTCCCTCTAATCTGACATGTATGTAATTAAATATGGAGATGACACAGGGCGCAGATTTGAGGAGACAGGAAGCCTGAGGTGTGGTGACAGTGACTGAAGGCTAACAATGCCCTACAAGTGCTTTGAAGTAGGACTGAGGATGCCACGTGTGTGCAGCGAAGGAGCCTCGAGGATTATGTGTGACTGCTCCGCCAAGCTGGTGATGACATGAAGTGGCAGCAGACTGGAGTCTTGTAACAGTGGGGAACATCAGGATGCCATGTGGGGACGGCGGCTGCTCCGAATGTGTGGTGGATGAGTTCTGGCAGGCGTCGCCTCCATCATGTGCATAAATACACAATGCGAGCAGACTCTGGGGCACCTGCCTTTACTGGGGTTATAACCAATCACCGGTCTTTGTGATTATCCTTATCAATGAGCTCCAAAATTATTATATGGTTACAGATCCAGTTGGAGAAAATGGGTCTACTGAACAGAATCGTCATCTCTTGGTCAGAGAGCTATTGCTAAGAGGATCTGGAGGACCCATCCGGTCCTGTACTACCCAGACAACCCATTGATTTCAATGGATGCTGTGTAATACTGAATTTCACCTGTGGAGGCGCTGCAGGAAAACAAAACCCTTATTACCTTTAATCTAAACAGATCATAAATTGGGGTCCCGGGGCGGGGAACACTGTGTAACTTGTGTATTGTCATGGATTCGCCTAAAAAGATGGAATTGTCTCTGATTTGTTGAACTCCTTTTTTCTGGACTTGTTTTAATCCGAATTTGAAGGAGTGGGATCTTTGGGTAAAAGGCAAAAGACAAAATGCCAAGCTTTGTGAGAAAAAGGTTGCAGGTCCTCTAAACTAGTCTTCCTCCCTCCACCTCTCCAGCGTCCGTCTGTACGCTCATCCAGGCGAGGATACGTGAAAAATACTAGGACGTATTCACACTGGCGTGTATCCGTTTCCGCTTTGACTTTGTTTTGCTTCTGTTTGTTCACAGAAAAAACTGAATGTTTAACATTAGTTAGAAAACGTAACACCCAGTTTCCCGTACTCATCATTGAGGAAAAACTGACCTTACATCCGTTATTTTTGTGGTCCATAAACTTCTACCGCCTTCCCTGATCCTCATCCTTGAAAACAATAGGACAGGTTTAAAATTTTTCACGGACAATCAGTGACGCTCGTTTTCCTGTTCTATTTAAATGCAGGTGTTTTTGCCCCTTCTGTCTCTATGTTGCGTTTTGGCCGTTACGTTTTTAAAAAGCACACAAACTTCTGACTTCGTGGCTTCACGTCGCGTTGCATCTTGCCGGATGCAACGCGTTTCCTTAACTTTTCTAATCAAAGTCCCAACTTTAAATGTGTTTTTCAAAGGTGGAAAAGACAATTGCTTTCAGCTGATTAGGATAATATAAAACCGAAATGTAAATTGGTGCGTCAAAATTGCCACGTGTGAACGCGGCCTAAGGAAAGTTGGAAAATCAATGAATCGCAGGATTTTGACAAATGACATGAAGATAACTTTCAATTTTGAAAGCTTTGATCAGGTTTCATTCCTACAAACAAACGTTCATCAAAGACCCCCTCATTTTGCGCTGATCGTGCTCCTGCCCTCTCCTAAAGATTTGGGCCTCTGTTTACCCTCTGCTTTCCCCTCACCCACTCCATAGACACTGCTTGTGGTTTGGAGAAAAAAAAGAGGATGCCAAAAAAAGCTGAGATCAAAGAGGAGCGGCGACACCCAGAACCACAGAAAAGGAAGGGGTGTGGGTAGGAGGATGGAGGAGCGGGAGGGTAGACACAGTGCAGAGGGGACTGACATGAGAGAGGAGGTTCCTAGCAGGGACAGAGGGAACAGAAAAGTTTTAGGAGACAATACAGAACTTATTCATTCTGGCCATTTACCTCTTTGTTATGTTTTTTTTTTTACATTATCTTATGGCAAAAAAGTAATTTGTTGCTTTTTCCTTTTTAGCCAAAAGTGTAGAGGGGAATAAGTTTCTTCTTTAAGTATTTGCATCTAATATTGTAACAAATCACTGCTCAAGAACAGCGACAAATCTGCACGTGTGACTCCAGTCAATGTTTCTTGGCTGTTTCAAGTTTCCGGAAGTTGGCCTGATTTCAATGTATCTTAAGTTTTTCCTCTTTCTGATACATGTGAAGAGTTGCCTGTTTAGTCTCTCACTTTTGCAGCTTTTTGTGGTGTGAGACTTTTTAGTCCCAAATAGCAGCTCCCGAAAGTACGGTAAGTCTGGGTTTGCTCTGTTTTGGGACTTATTAGGCGCAAGAATGGGACAATTTCGGCACCCAAAAGTTTAACAAACATCTGGGCAATAAATACGGCAACATTGCATTATATTCTTGTCAGAACACTTTGGTACGCTGCTTGATTCTGCACCTAAAAGGTCTCAAACTGCGAAAAGTCTCACAAAAAGTTGCACCAAAAAAAGAAAACAATAGGAGTGATACATGTCCCCGTATGGGTAGTAAGTGCAGCAGATTAGTAATGTGCCAGGGGCTACAGTAGTATTAAAGCACATAGGATTTCTACTAGTCTCCATATGCTGCAACTAAACTGCAATGCAAAAAGATCTGCCCAGAGAGATTTAATCCAGCAGCATATTGGTTAAATCTCGGTAATAGCCAGGGCTGAACCTAAACTCTCTGCTGCCTGAGGTGACCTATAAAATGGTGACCCATCTACCCCATCCAGTAGTAATATATCAGGTCATTTTTTAAGTGGGTTCTCCATGCAGTGGTGCTGCCTGGGGTAAGAGGCTCAACCCACCTCATAGCTGGTGCATCTGAAGTGCTGCAGGTTTTACTGAGCACATCAGCCATGTATTACCATATGGACACAGTGTTGTCCTTCATAAGAATGAGTGTCCAGTTTCTCCTTCCACACTTGGACCTTCAGAGATGGTGGAGCATAGCGCTGTAGCAGGTCCATAGACAATGGTGGACTTTCATCAAGACCATTGGTTTTCATGCCGATCTTGATATTTGCTTATAGCAGTGCAGTGGTCGCCTTATAACTGATATTCCCATGGCTAGATCAAGACTTCCATGGGCTCTGGGCTGTAGGAATATTATAGCCCCTACAAGTCTGGAGTCACTTCCTACATCTGGTGCTAGAATCAGCTTCTTAGGGAATGGAGGATGTGTCCCTCCTGCTGCATTCAATCTGAAATGAAGGTTTCATGGGTAAAGGCCATTCTCGTTCTAAAATTTGGTGGGAGGGTTGGGTGGCCATGGGCCCCCAAGAAGGATTGGAGCTACCTCCAAACCACCTATATAGATTTGGGGGTTTTCAAGCACACATGGTGGGCCCAGTTCTTCTACAGGTGTTATACAGTATCTGGCAGCAAGATGTTAACTGCAGATCATTTAGCTGGTGCTTACATGGAGAGGATTATGTCTTCCAGTCAGGACCATGTGCTCTTTATCATGTTCTTCAAACAATGCCAAAAGAATTTTGATCTGTGATGGAACAGATGAAAGAGATCGCTACTATTACTGCTACCGCAACAGGTGGCAAATATCTGACCCAACGTTGTCCAGAACATCACATTTCATGAATCAACCTGCCATCTGTACATGTATCCTGATACTTCTTCTTCTTATTCCATTGCTCCATAGTCCATTCTCCTAAATTCTCAAGGACCTATTGTAATGTTTTGCTCTGTGATCTGGAGACCCATAAATATTAATCTCCACAAAGTCCTCTTTACTCCTAATGGGTCCCAGAAGTCCATCAAAGAGAAACCCAACTTCTTATTATGGTGTATTCCCTAGGGCAGTGGTGGCGAACCTATGGCACAGCCCTTTCTGTGGGCACTCAGGCCATCACCAGAGATGACTCCCAGCATCTTCCTACAGTTCCAGACAGCCCAGGACTTGCTGTGCACAGAGCTATTTTAAAGTGACAGGACTACCTGGGACTACTAGAGGAGTGGGAAGATGTGGACAGATCTGGATTATCATTGTAGATCCTTCTCCGGCCCTGACAATTCTTCCTGTTTATGGGACCCTGGAGGGAAGCACAATGATCACCCAAATTTCTTCTATTTTCTGCTTTATTGGTGTCCTCAGGGGCTGGTATGAATGAAAACTGTGACAGAGAAGGGAGTATAAATCACACATTAAATTTCTATGTTGGCACTTTGTGATAAACTAGTGGGTCTTGGTTGTAGTTTGGGCACTCTGTCTCTAAAAGGTTCGCCATCGCTGCCCTAGGGGATAATGAGATCCCGGAGAAGTCAGTCCAAAACTTGGGGTCAGACTGACCCAACAGAGAAGCAGAGGATCCTTCAGTGGGCCCAATCTCTTACGCCATAATGGACCCTTGAATTATTACCCAAAAACTGGGTATATTCTAAAGTATATTTGACGGAAGAATACTTTTTTTGGATCCTTTGAACCCCTTACGAGAATTTCCTGGACAATATTAAAATGAAATTGACAGTGGAAAGTCTGGGACACTTGGATCTGTACCTATGGGCATGAATGATGATGATACTTTGCATGGTGCATATTCTAAGGGATTTGAATAATTGGGAGACCTATTTTGCATCCAGACAGTAGATATTTTGCATGGTGCAAAGAGGAAACTGTGATCTGCTCTGGGAATATGAGATTTTGCATGGGAACTACATTTACATAGTGGAGGAGCAAGAAGGATTCTTATACAAGGAGACCTTATGATGGAGGGCTTAATAACTAATGGGCAAATAACTAGAGACATTAGACTCAACTTAGAGGAGATCTTGACCCTTTCCATATGCAGACGATAAGGGCTCGGTAAAGATCGATAGACCCTAATAATTTTAGCATTACATGGGTGGTAGAGCAGCAAGATTTCGGTAATGAATGACCTTTATTGGGTGTTGTTGGATCATTGGGTTTTTTCTTGTGGTTTAATTTTAAGATTCCCCTTAATTTGCCACAGAAGAGCAGAATTTCTGTAATGTCGGGTCATTCTCTTTGGGACAATGATTTACCGAAACTACCAATTTTGGTGTAATTTAATTTGAAAAAGAGAACTTTTTAGAAGTTGAGTGTTTCATTTTTTGACTTTTATCACAGAGCGTAATGTGGACAACAGTCCTGTTCTCGTTAGAAGGTAGACTCCCATCTTTGGTTTTATGGCTTTTTACTTTAGTAGATCCAGAGGTAGATTCCAAATGCCATTCCCATTAGTTGTCTTTTATATTATATTTTATTGTAATTGTCTCATTAGATTATACACTTTTGTTTTTGATATGCAAATTACCTGCAGAGGCTACTGTGGACATGAAGTTGCCTTTCATTGTTGCAGGGGCTAAGGCTCCAGGCCCCCGGTAGCCTCTGCAGACTCATCCCCATGCCCTTCCGTGCCAACTTTGAACCCATCAGCATGGACCTGTGCATGTGCATTGGCTTCCACCACGCAGTCTTCAAGGGAGCTCTACACACATTTGCTTTAGCTGGCCAGGGACCAGGAACTAGTTTGCCTTCGCAGGCCCGTGCCGCCAGGTTCAAAGTCCACACGGACACCCTTGAAGGCATCTTTGCAGAGGCTACTGGGAGCATGAAGTAGCCTTGGCCCCAGAGCAACGAGAGGCTACTTCATATCCACAGTAGCCTCTGCAGGTAATCTGCATACTACAAAATAAAGTTTATAATCAAATTGAACAACTATAATAAAATATTAGGGATGGTAATGGCCTGGGGAGGTAATTCTACCTCTGAATCTACTTCCATAAGTAGTCCTTTTAAGGACTATGTGGTCAGTAACAGATAGGTAGGGGTGATAGGTGTCCCTCTCCACAGACTGCATATTTGATATTCAGCTCCTTTCACTTACAACTGAGTTGAAACAGATCATGTGATCATGTGATCCAAAGTCCTAGGTGTCCACACTGAGCCCCGTGATCACCAATCTGCCCTTCAGATCTGATACTGTTAACCTATCCCAAGGATAGGTGGTCAATAAATAAAATGGTGCATTCTGTCAAATCCTATACAACGAGACTACAGATCTTTAGCGAGTTCATTATATACTGCAATACTGTAGCCTTGCAGTATATGGTTAGGAGCGAATCGACTCCCAAGTTCAGGTTCCTAAATCAAGCTTTTGTTCAAAGTCGACTGAACTCGGGAACCCAAACCTGACCTGTATATCACGAAGAATGAATGTAGTACAGATCGTAGCATATTGAGAATTCCTAATTTTGAAAATTTAGTTTAGGCCTCAAACTCTATGGCTATGGACAAAATGGCTTCGTTAAGGTGTTTATCCATTTTGGAAAACCTCATTCTCTTTGCCTTATTGGGGAACTGATACATTAAATAGGTTTACGGTATTTCCTCAATTATTTTCATATTATTATTAGTTTTGTTTTCAAAAGTCCTGACCTCCTGTCTATAGCTCCTTTTTCATCCTCTTCCCCCTCGTTCCTCATACGTAATTTCTCATCAGAAGAAGTTTATTTTTGGTTAAGCTGCCATCTACTACAGTGGCTTCGCTCCTTCCCTGACAAGCAGGGCAGGAAGTATTTTCTATTGGCTGCTCTGCGGTTTATAAAAATTGCTATCTAGAAACTGTGCTGTGAAGGGAGTGATTGAGCATGTGTGTCCACCAGCACTCACATCATTTGGTGGACATGCACCTTGCTATGCTTTTTGAGCATTTCAGGGCACTTTACTATTTAATTATTTGTCATTTCTATCAAACACACTTTATATATTATATGTTAGAATAGATATCAGACAATTTTGTAACTACATACAATAACTTTTAACTACAGACAATAAAAACTTTTCCAGCATGGACAGACACAAGGTCCTTCTAATGCCAGGACATTCACATGTATTATTTATGAGGATAAATAAAGGCTTTATGTGTTGAGGATAAAGCTTTTCATTTAGACTGGGGAATTGTGACTTCTCCTAACCCTGGTAGAGCTTCCTCCCGTGTGGCCTCAAGGATGTGACAACTTTTCAGGGCACAGTAGTGAACCTTGCTGTATAGAAGTGCTTGAAGACTATGACACAAATGGACCTTTCCCCTGATATGTTCTTTGTCTGCTCTATGGATGTTGAAGCGACCTCCTCTCCTTTAAAAAGAGTTTTTGAGTATCAGAATGATGGTTGATGGTCAATGAGAGATTTACTGTCCCTCCCTTTGAGATCTAATTGATTGTTACAAAAGACCAGAACATAACAAAAGCCCGTTCTAGATACCGGCTACAATGAATAGGAGAAAGTGGATTGACGTTACAGAGGTATTGACTCCCAGGATCCCACTGATCTGTCCATTGTGAGACCTTCCGAAAAGAACTTTCTTCTTCTTCTGAAGTCATTGTGATACCAGCTGTTCACTCAGTACAATGAAGTGTTTGCAGAATGTTATATGGCATAAGTACAGTAGAAACGTACAACCTTATTGTGGGGTGACGGTCTCGTAGGGGTGAACATGGTGATGTTTGCTGGTTTCATAACCAGAGCTATATAGATGGTTTCACAAGCAGCTTCCATAGACTGAGAACAGAGATGTTCTTCTAGATTAATCATGTTTCATCTATGCTTAAAGCCTGAAAGTCAGTCCCTACCACCCTGGTATTGACAATTAGGCATCTGGAAGTCCATCTTGATGGGATGGGCTTTGGGTTTGTGACTATATTACAGATCCAAAAAATGCATCCATTCTATGTAAGAAGCTGAACTCTGCCCAGGGACAATATGCAATGACTTCATGATTGGGTCAGAGTTCCGCCAAAGTAGTAGATGTTAAAGGAAACCTACCACTTGTAGTGGCAGGTTTCCGATGGCAATACCGGGCACCAGCTCAGGGTGAGCTGGTGCCGGAGCTTATTTTAGTTAGTGTTTTAAACCGCGGTATCGCGGTTTAAAACACTTTTTAAACTTCATAGCCGGCGCAGGCAGGTACGCGCTCGGCGCTTACCGTGCACGCGGCTACATAGGAAGTGAATGAGAGCCGTGCGCATGGTAAGCGCCGAGCGCGTACCTGCCTGCGCCGGCTATAAAGTTTAAAAAGTGTTTTAAACCGCAATACCGCGGTTTAAAACACTAACTAAAATAAGCTCCGGCACCAGCTCACCCTGAGCTGGTGCCCGGTATTTCCATCGGAAACCTGCCACTACAAGTGGTAGGTTTCCTTTAAGGGGGTGGTACTGGTATGTAGTGGTTAGTTCCTACCAAGAATGGATTATGGGTGAACCATGAGCATGTGAGTATAGTCTAGATTGTCTAGTCTGACCCCACTTATAAACGAATGGAGCACAAATTACTTGGAACTATGATCAAAAAGTGGTAGGACATCTTTATGGATATGGTTCTGTTTAGTCACAAACAAATCAGAGTGTCCATGTGTCCTGTCCGTTGTCTTAAGTACCTGCAGTTGGCGCATGAGAAGGTGGTCTCGTCTCTTACATCATATGTATGGCCTGGTGTCTACTGTTTACTTGGAAAAGGGACACAAGTTGGTAAACAAGCTGACGGAGGCAATGGGGCAGATTTACTTACCCGGTCCATTTGCGATCCAGCGGCGCGTTCTGTGCGGTGGATTCGGGTCCAGACGGGATTTATTAAGGTAGTTCCTCCGACGTCCACCAGGTGGCGCTGCTGCGCTGAAGAGCATCGGAATGCACTGAAGTTCACCGGCCTATTCCTAGTGAAGGTAAGTGCAAGCTCCGCAACACTTTTTTTTTTTTTAAATGCGGCGTTTTTTCCGAATCTGTCGGGTTTTCGTTCGGCCACACCCCCGATTACCGTCGCGTGCATGCTAGCGCCGATGCGCCACAATCCGATCGCGTGCGCCAAAATCCCGGGGCAATTCAGGGGAAATCGGCGCAAATCGGAAATATTTGGGTAACACGTCGGGAAAACGTGAATCGGGCCCTTAGTAAATGACCCCTAATGTGTTCAACCAAACCTTTTGGTTCCTCACATTCATGTGAAGATCTCTTTGTCTGTACAATGTTATGGAAGACGTCGGAGTGTGGGTCGGGGTACCCCTTCCTCTTCACGGCAGAATTTACAAATGGTGGTGGCTTCTTTCAGGAGAATGATAACCTACCACAAGGCAAAAAGTGATCAGGAACGGTTTGAGGAACACGAGTTCAAGGTAATGACTTGGCCTCCTAAGAAGGTTTCTACACCAACATAGAAGTGGATTTATGAATGTAAGACAATGGAAGGGTCTCAATGGACAATCTATAATTACTAAGTTTCTGGAGATGGGTTGATGATCCAGGGATTTGATCTCATTGCCATATTTGATGTTGAGCAGGATGCTGACAATTTGCTTCTACCTCCTGGGGTTTTTACCTTCGCCTGGGTCCACACTGTTGAATAGTGAGGTGATTTGGATGGGGATGGGCCGGTTTTAAAGCCTCACAAAGAGTAGTACTGTGAAATCCTAATAAGAGAGATGTTTAGTGACCTGCATGTAATCCATCAGGACCCTGGGTACCGGTGATTTTCATCATGGTGCTTGAAATTGCTGTCTCCGCTCCATAAAGAAGATGAATACACACAAATGACTGCGCTGTATTCCCCCACCGCTCTCTCGCTTTCAAGTTTAAAACCTTGGCACAGACTTCAAACGTCTACGTTGTAGTGTTTTCCCGTCTATGTATCAACTTAATCGCTTCTCTCTTGGAACTGTCTGTGAACGACACGACATGACCAAATCCAGAACTTCAGTCCTCACGTAGTTGCATTTCTAAAGTTAATGCTGTCCCTGGACTATACGACCCGAAAAAGCCTTTGTATCATTTACAGATCTTGTTTCCACCATGTTGGTTATATCGGAAAGTGTGCATAATGGGGCAGACTTGCACATCTTTAGACCTTGTTTAAATTTAAAGGGGTTGTCCAGGCTTTTAAAATGTTTTTTTTTATTAGGCTTGATGGTCTCTCATTGCTGATATTGTAGCGCCTGCGTGTGGCTGTGGTCGGTATGGTAAGTAAACAGAATTCAGCAGTGACAGGTGGCGCCACGGGTGAATGTGGGCACCAAAGAAAGGTAGTTTACGAATTTTTATCCTTTTTCTAACCCAGTGGTGAATAACATTTTAAACGCCCAGAGAACCCCTTTAACTTGGACTTGGTCTGAAGATGTTACTAGATGGTAACTTTTGGACCTCTAAAGGTAATCCCTTGTTATAAGTACCTCTTAAAGGTCAGCTGACCTTTGTTTTGAACCTACAAAGCTACAGACCGTGTTGGATATTGAAAATCTGTGTAACTGTATGTCGTTAGTAGAAGCAGGACTGTGAAAAATGCATTTATATTCCAGGTTTTTAGCTGGACACTAGTGGAGCATTCTCTGTTCTTTGATCTCAGCACTGCCCTTCCCATCTGCTGTTCTATCCAAGCAGAACCTGAATCCTTCTACTACTCTTAGTCACATAGGAGTGCACCCCAGCGCCCACAGTCCTGCTGCTACTAACCCACACCAAGGTATGGTTACACAGATCTCCAGGGACAACACTGAGCAACTTTGTATGGTCAGAGTTGCAGGTAGACCAATAATGCAACCACTTTTGCCTGCTTACTTTACACAAATTGTCATGACTATGTCTAGGCTACACTTCTTTTTGAGGGCCGTGCCACAATAGGTGCCTGCAAAGAGCCCGAAACACTAACTAGAAGACAGACCACTAAGTGGCTGCTCTCATGCAAAAGAAACTGTAAATAAAATTTTTTAACCAGTTCTTGCACCAGGTTCTTCCAAGGATGATATCCTCATCTTAATCGATGGGACTTTCCACTCCAAGAAATCCTCTTGTGAAGAAAGTGTCGGTTTTTCACATGGATTTTTCTACATTAAAATCTGCCTGGTAAACATATCCGGACTCGAACCCCAAAACCCAGAAAAGTTGGCACCAACTACGTTTGATGATCCCGGCTTCCAGGTGTCACTAGACTTTAGGTTCTTGTTATGTTGCTTAGAATAAGTCCCACTGACCACCACTGGGTCTTGTTGGTATTCAGGTGACATTTGTGTAATTTGTGTTTCCTGCTGGGTCCTGTAAAGGGGTTGTGGAGAAAGATGGGAGATGCTACAGAGAAAATGTATTGCATGAGAAGCCCTTCAGGTGAATCTGTATAGTGTAAAACTTGGATGGATGGTACCAGACCATTTGATAACTAGTAGATTGTGGAGCCAACAGCTATGAGGTCCATAGGGCTTAAAGGGAACCTGTCACCAGGTTTCACCTCACCAAACTGCTAGGTAAGGGCTGAAATATGTTTTCTAGAACTACCTCTTTTATGTGAAATCTCACCTTTTTACCTATAAAAAAAATCTTCCCAAATTCAGGCAAATACGGATCTTCTCACCTCATTTTTCACATGAGATAAGTCCGGTTCAGTGGTTGTAGTTGGATTGTCTTTGGTACCTAGTACATGCTTTTTGTGTCATATTAAAGATCAAATCAGGTTCCTGGTTCTGTGCTACAGATCTGGACATTCGGAAACTTAAAAAATAGACGGAAACAGGGTCTGCATCTTGCATTTTCAGCAGAGCCGGCGTCAGCACCCGGCTGACCCGGGCAAGTGCCGGGGCCCCAGAGCTCCACAGGGGCCCACCATGGCCATGGATCAAACCGCGGCAGTATATCTTTCAATTAAATCAGCGACAAGGATGCCATCGCTAATGTAATTGAAACCTACGCTGCCCCAATCTTACTATGTGCGACGATCTGACACGGCTTGACAGGGGGTGGCGCCAGCGCGGATCATCGTGGAAGAAATCGGCGTCAGCGCGTATCTGAGCCTGAGCGCTCAGCGTGATGACTTCACTGCGCATGCGTCCCTGCTGGACGCTGCGCTGAAGTCAGTGAAGATCGTGGCAGAAGAGTGGAGAACGGACGGATCGATCATCGCTGGACCTGCATTCTCAATGTTAGTTTACAGTTTATTATTTTTTTTACTGCCCGAGGACCGAGGAGGTTCTACATTAATACATGGGGGCTGCATGATAATTAATAGAGGCTGCAGCCTCGGGTGGGACAATTAATTATTAGTAATAATTAATAGAGGCTGCAGCTTCCGCCACATGAGTTCACTGTTAAGGGGCCCACTGAGGCTCTTTCGCCCAGGGGCCCACTGAAACCTGGAGCCGGCCCTGATTTCCAGCCTTGTATTTAGCTGTCTGTGTCTCTGCTTCTGATGTCACCTGAAAGATGAGATCTCTATTTTTAATATGACAAAAGTATCATGTTTCTAGGTGCTATAGAACAGAAGATGGGGGGGGCTTCTCCAGTGTCCCTCCCCACCCCCGCAACCACTAAACTTGACTCATTTCACGTGAAAATGGGATGAGAAGAGTCATATTTGCCCGACTTTGGGGGAGATTTTTTTTTTATAGGCAAACGGGGGTTCTTTCACATAAAAGAGGTAATTCTAGAAAGGACATTTCATGCCCTAGTGGAGGGGGATAGTAGTTTAATGTTAAACCTAGTGACAGGTTCCTTTTAATCTCTGTCTGTCCTATCTATCCATGTCTATCTATCTATCTATCTATCTCTATTGATTTAACTGGACTGGAGTTGTCCTGAAACAACTGTGAAATAGTTGACTTGATTCCACGATAAAACATATCATAATGATGTTATACAGGAGCATCATGGAGGTCGGTGGGGGTTGTAGGGCAATGATCCGGTTTCAGGAGGACCTTATTCTAGGTTCCCTTTCGTATGGTGGCACTTTCTGATGGAGCCGTCTGTCAATATGTATAAAGCGAATAACAAAATTCCATTTCTGAACAAAAGTTCAAAAACTCGGAAACTGTCTCGGCGAACGTCTGTCTTAAAAAATTTATATAGTCCTTTACGCAGTAATCGTGACGCTCGCTCAAGTCTAACCTTCTGCAAAATCCATCCTTATGTAAGCGGCAGCTCTGAACTCATAACTCGAGTATTCTGTAAGTAACCTGAGTATCATGATGAATAACGCAGCTGCGCTCGGGGGAAATCATTCTGAATTTTTTAGTTTTTACTAAATTCTATGACTTGGTGAGCTTTGCCCCTACGTCTAATGTTGTGTGATAATATCTAATATTCCTTGGATAATCCATTGTATAGCTGCCAGGATCTCCTCAACCTCATCAGAGTCCTGGGCTCCTTATGGGTAGGTAGTCCTACATGGACACCTTACAGTTTTTGACGCAACCAAGAGCCGACCATGTTTGTTTTCGAAAGGTGTCCCTCATGTCGTGGAACCTACAGCACCCCTGTATTGTACAGATAGGTCATTGCACTCTGTAAGGCGACACAGTAGGACAACATTGGATTTGAGGATCAGAGTAGAACCAAAAATTTGACATGTTAAAATTTAACACGCTTGATGCTTATTCACACATACTTGATCCAGGCTTCTTCAACATCCGATACTAATTGTTGGAGGTCCAACTGCTACAAACCCAGCCAATCACAAGAACTGGGTGGAGCCTCCTGCCGCTCCTTTCATTCTCCATAAAACTGTCACCAATAATGGAGTCATGAAAATTGAGAGAACTTGATCTCTGACTCCATGCATTAGGATCAATGGGACCCACATTTTGGTGTGCATGAGGGTCGAAGATGTTGACAACCCAATTGATGTCAAAATACAATAAATGAGTATTGTCTCTGTCTTCCAGGGCGGCACATAGTGCCTGGCATGGCCGGAGGCATCTGTGTGACTCTTCTGCTCCTTCTCAGCGTCATTCCCGCAGGGAGTAGGAAAAGCTGGAGAAGACGCGGACAGCAACTTGTACCCAGCAGCCGGGAGCGAACGGAAGGTGGTGGCGAGAGCTTCCCATTGGATTTCACCGCTGTAGAGGGAAATATGGACAATTTTATGACTCAGATTAAGAACCTGGCACAGTCTTTGTACCCGTGCTCTGCACAACGATTAGACGAGGAGATGAAATTGCACCTTTTGAGCAACCACTCCATCACCTGTAATGATGGGAGTCCAGCTGGGTAAGTGTCTGCGGAGAATGCATGGAAAATATATGTGAACATTTTTATAGGAAATCTATTGCCTGGAATCTACTTGCCTTACCAGAGATTCTGATTTCTGCCGTATTGCAGTAGCTATGCCGCAATACTAAAAAAAACCTGTACGCAGATGTATCATTGGTGAAATTTAACGTAGCCACCTCCCAGAAATATACCTGGTGCTCTCCATTTTGTTTATAGTGTCTCTGTTTCTAGGGGCCTTTGGACAGCCCCATTTTATTAAGAAGGTTCTCTAAATCAGTGTCTATGTTCCTTCAAGATGACATTTTGGGTTCTTGAAATAGTAGAGCTCACCTATGTCCAGTGGCCCAATTCCATTCCCCATGAAATTAAATATGATGGTATATAAGGTTGAAAAAAGATGGGGTCCAACCTATAACATTAAACAAATGTTTTGCTCCCATAATATGTGATATTTTTGTTCTCAAGGTCTCTGTTGAACATGTACATGGTCTTACTGCTCTTACAGTAAAGAATCCCTTTCTATGGAGATGGTAGAACCACCTCTCCTCTAGGTGTAGAGGATGCTCCATGTCTATCGTGATGGTAGGACCTCCTCTCCTCTAGGTATAGAGGATGCCCCCTGTCTATGGTGATGGTAGAACCTCCTCTCCTCTAGGTGTAGAGGATGCCTCCTGTCTATGGTGATGGTAGAACCTCCTCTCCTCTAGGTTTAGAGGATACTCTCTGTCGATAGTGATGGTAGAACCTCCTCTCCTCTAGGTGTAGAGGATGCCCCCTGTCTATGGTGATGGTAGAACCTCCTCTCCTCTAGGTGTAGAGGATGCCTCCTGTCTATGGTGATGGTAGAACCTCCTCTCCTCTAGGTTTAGAGGATACTCTCTGTCGATAGTGATGGTAGAACCTCCTCTCCTCTAGGTGTAGAGGATGCCCCCTGTCTATGGTGATGGTAGAACCTCCTCTCCTCTAGGTGTAGAGGATGCCCCCTGTCTATGGTGATGGTAGAACCTCCTCTGCTCTAGGTGTAGAGGATGCCCCCTGTCTATGGTGATGCTAGAACCTCCTCTCCTCTAGGTGTAGAGGATGCCCCCTGTCTATGGTGATGGTAGGACCTCCTCTCCTCTAGGTGTAGAGGATGCCCCCTGTCTATGGTGATGGTAGAACCACCTCTACTCTAGGTGTAGAGGATGCTCCATGTCTATGGTGATGGTAGGACCTCCTCTCCTCTAGGTGTAGAGGATGCTCCATGTCTATGGTGATGGTAGGACCTCCTCTCCTCCAGGTGTAGAGGATGGCCCCTGTCTATGGTGATGGTAGATCCACTTCTCCTCTAGGTGTAGAGGATGGCCCCTGTCTATAGTGATGGTAGAACCTCCTCTCCTCCAGGTGTAGAGGATGCCCCTGTCTATAGTGATGGTAGAACCTCCTCTCCTCCAGGTGTAGAGGATGCCCCCTGTCTATGGTGATGGTAGAACCTCCTCCCCTCTAGGTGTAGAGGATACTCCCTGTCTATGGGGATGGTAGAACCACCTCTCCTCTAGGTGTAGAGGATGCCTCCTGTCTATGGGGATGATAGAACTGCCTCCCCTCTAGACCCTCCTCTCCTCTAGGTGTAGAGGATGCCCCCTGTCTATAGTGATGGTAGAACCTCCTCTCCTCCAGGTGTAGAGGATGCCCCCTGTCTATGGTGATGGTAGAACCTCCTCTCCTCCAGGTGTAGAGGATGCCCCCTGTCTATGGTGATGATAGAACTGCCTCCCCTCTAGAACCTCCTCTCCTCTAGGTGTAGAGGATGCCCCCTGTCTATGGTGATGGTAGAACCTCCTCTCCTCTAGGTGTAGAGGATGCCCCCTGTCTATAGTGATGGTAGAACCTCCTCTCCTCCAGGTGTAGAGGATGCCCCCTGTCTATGGTGATGGTAGAACCTCCTCCCCTCTAGGTGTAGAGGATACTCCCTGTCTATGGTGATGGTAGAACCACCTCTCCTCTAGGTGTAGAGGATGCCCCCTGTCTATGGTGATGGTAGAACCTCCTCCCCTCTAGGTGTAGAGGATGCCCCCTGTCTATGGTGATGGTAGAACCTCCTCTGCTCTAGGTGTAGAGGATGCCCCCTGTCTATGGTGATGCTAGAACCTCCTCTCCTCTAGGTGTAGAGGATGCCCCCTGTCTATGGTGATGGTAGGACCTCCTCTCCTCTAGGTGTAGAGGATGCCCCCTGTCTATGGTGATGGTAGAACCACCTCTACTCTAGGTGTAGAGGATGCTCCATGTCTATGGTGATGGTAGGACCTCCTCTCCTCTAGGTGTAGAGGATGCTCCATGTCTATGGTGATGGTAGGACCTCCTCTCCTCCAGGTGTAGAGGATGGCCCCTGTCTATGGTGATGGTAGATCCACTTCTCCTCTAGGTGTAGAGGATGGCCCCTGTCTATAGTGATGGTAGAACCTCCTCTCCTCCAGGTGTAGAGGATGCCCCTGTCTATAGTGATGGTAGAACCTCCTCTCCTCCAGGTGTAGAGGATGCCCCCTGTCTATGGTGATGGTAGAACCTCCTCCCCTCTAGGTGTAGAGGATACTCCCTGTCTATGGGGATGGTAGAACCACCTCTCCTCTAGGTGTAGAGGATGCCTCCTGTCTATGGGGATGATAGAACTGCCTCCCCTCTAGACCCTCCTCTCCTCTAGGTGTAGAGGATGCCCCCTGTCTATAGTGATGGTAGAACCTCCTCTCCTCCAGGTGTAGAGGATGCCCCCTGTCTATGGTGATGGTAGAACCTCCTCTCCTCCAGGTGTAGAGGATGCCCCCTGTCTATGGTGATGATAGAACTGCCTCCCCTCTAGAACCTCCTCTCCTCTAGGTGTAGAGGATGCCCCCTGTCTATGGTGATGGTAGAACCTCCTCTCCTCTAGGTGTAGAGGATGCCCCCTGTCTATAGTGATGGTAGAACCTCCTCTCCTCCAGGTGTAGAGGATGCCCCCTGTCTATGGTGATGGTAGAACCTCCTCCCCTCTAGGTGTAGAGGATACTCCCTGTCTATGGTGATGGTAGAACCACCTCTCCTCTAGGTGTAGAGGATGCCCCCTGTCTATGGTGATGGTAGAACCTCCTCCCCTCTAGGTGTAGAGGATACTCCCTGTCTATGGTGATGGTAGAACCACCTCTCCTCTAGGTGTAGAGGATGACCCCTGTCTATGGTGATGATAGAACTGCCTCCCCTCTAGAACCTCCTCTCCTCTAGGCGTAGTGGATGCCTCCTGTCTATGGTGATGGTAGAACCCCCTCTTCTCTAGGTGTAGAGGATGCCCCCTGTCTATGGTGATGGTAGAACCTCTTCTCCTCTAGGTGTAGAGGATGCCCCCTGTCTATGGTGATGGTAGAACCTCCTTTCCTCTAGGTGTATAGGATGCCCCCTGTCTATGGTGATGGTAGAACCTCCTTTCCTCTAGGTGTAGATGATGCCCCCTGTCTATGGTGATGGTAGAACCTCCTCTCCTCTAGGTGTAGAGGATGCCCCCTGTCTATGGTGATGGTAGAACCTTCTTTCCTTTAGGTGTAGAGGATGGCCCCTGTCTATGGTGATGGTAGAACCACCTCTCCTCTAGGTGTAGAGGATGCCCCCTGTCTATGGTGATGGTAGAACCTCCTCTCCTCTAGGTGTAGAGGATGCCCCCTGTCTATGGTGATGGTAGAACCTCCTCTCCTCTAGGTGTATAGGATGCCCCCTGTCTATGGTGATGGTAGAACCTCCTTTCCTCTAGGTGTATAGGATGCCCCCTGTCTGTGGTGATGGTAGAACCTCCTCTCCTCTAGGTGTATAGGATGCCCCCTGTCTATGGTGATGGTGGAACCACCTATTCTGTTCCTATATTCTAGTCCCTCCATTCCCCTAATAATCTTGGTTGCTCTCCTCTGCACTTGTTCCAGTTCTACTATGTCCTTTTTACATACTAGTGCCCACAATATTTCATGTGGGGCCTGACCAGGTGCTATTAACATTACATTTTTACCAGATGTTGGTAACAACCAATCCAATACAAGAGAAATGACACTGGGAAAAAGTATTGAACACGTAAGGAAAGGGAGTTGCAAAATGCCATGGAAAGTCATGACACCAGCAGAAATCTATCAGTAATTAGAAGAAATCTCTGCATTAGGTGAATAATAAGATAGATATAAAAAGGTGTCAAGGTGCCACGAACTTCTCATGATGTATACAACCAGTGAGCTGTCTCAAGGCCTTGGCGACCTTACCGTTGGCATTGGTTACAGTAGAATTTCTAAATTACTCAAGTGAGCACTGAGTGGGACATAATCCAGAAGTGGAAAGAATATCATTACATTGTAAACCAGCTCCAACGAGGTGCTCCCCGCAAGATTTCAGAGGAGCGAAAAGAATTATCAGAAGATTTGTCTGAAATCTAAGGACCATCTGTGGAGAGCTGTAGAAAGCTGGAATTTGCAGGTTGAATTGTTTTCAAAGAATTCAAAGTAATCAATGTCCATGACCTGTACATCACCACCTCAAGACTCCATTGCTGAACAGAAACATTTTTAGCCCATTTACAGTTAGCTCAACGCTACCTGGACAAGTCTGTGAAATAATGGGACAATTTAGTCTGGTCAGATACAGAGACCAAGATTGAGTTCTTAGGTTGCCATAATACACCAGGTCAGAAGTGGTCAACCTGGTGGATATTGCGGCTGGGGCCTCTTCGTAGATATAGGTGTATAAAACGCCAGTCTTAAAGTCCCCTTCACCAGCGCTCCGACACCTATATCCAGGGCCGGATTAAAGGAGGGGCTCCCAGGGCTCGAGGCCCCCACCACTTTCACTTTTAAAGGGGCCCCCACCAGTTTCAGTGAGACACAGCTGCCATCGCTGGGGGAGATCGCCGATGCAGGGTGCTGGTGGCTGTATACTACAGGGGGCTGGCTGGCTATATATTACTGGGGTCTTGTGGCTGTATTCTACAGTGGGTTGGTGGCTGATTACTACAGGGGCTGAGCAGGCTATATACTACAGTGGGCTGGTGGCTGTATACTACAGGGGTCTGGTGACTTTATTCTACAGGGGCTGGCTATATACTACAGGAGCTGGCTGGCTATATACTTCCACAAGCATTGTTGGAAGGGCCCCACCAGTTTGTGCCCAGGGGCCCCCACCACCCTTAATCCGGCCCTGCCTATATCTACGCAATCTCCACCAGGTTGGATCTAAGACCATGTCTGACCTGGTGGAAATTTCTGCTGTAGTCTTAGTTGGTTTGCCGCATCGGCCAGGGCTTTCACACCTGAGCAATGAATGAGGCTAATGGGTTGTTCCTGACATCTGCTGAGAATTCAACGTCAATAGCATCAATAGAAATATATTTATAGAGAAAACTATCTCTGTAGGTGACCCTAGACATGGTGTCCTCACTTTCTGGATAGAGCTGGTTTGTCTCGAAAGATCAAGCCATCTCCTGCCCTTTATGAAAGAGATCTTTCCATGGATGTAAGTACATGGAGATGGAATTATTAGACCTTATCCCGAAGCACCTTCCATCACTTTGGTCCTTAAGAACCTGGAGCCCATCTAATGTTCTGGTATTTTGTAATGTTTATGTATTTACGGAGAAGGCTTTTCATGTGGTCTACAAACATCTTGAAGGCTCCAGTTGTCCTCACAGTTTACTTTAAGACTTTGTTTCGTATGTTCATTGAAATGTCTCCTACTTAAAATAATCCTGTGTGATATGTGTATATTGTATATTCTGTACACATCCTTTTATTTGCCCGGAAAAGCCCAAACTATGTAAATATGAGCTGTGTGTGTGGTGCGCATAGGACCTCTCCATGTCTCTGTCTGATATCCTTATACACAAGTTCTTCAAAGTAAAGTGTATGTTCCATGGTGCCTTCTCCTTCCTTTGATAACTGTCCATCACCTCCTTGGTGATTCCACCACCGACTAAGACTCCATCTTATGTTTACCTTCTAGTTACTACCTAAAAGAGTCCAAAGGCAGCCGGCGGTGGCTCGTCTTCTTAGAAGGTAAAACTTTACTTTTATCTTTTTTCCTCGTTACTGAAGATTTTGGGAACCCTGCCCAAGCTAAGCGAGAGAAAATAAACAGAGCTTGCGGTGCGGAGTTGTAAGAACTTAATTCGCTTCCAAAACACATTGAATGAATGAGAGTGACATGTGAGGGGAACCCAGAGTCAAAGGTTATGACCTCACTTGGAAGCGGCTCGTGATACTGAGTGTAATTGTGTTTGACAATTAAGTCATATTTGCATGAAAGCCACTAATCGCTAATCCTTAAAGAACCACTAATCCTAGAACTTCCCTCTATAAAATGCTTCAAGGACATCTACCACCAGCATGCAAGACTGTATGCAAATGAGCCTGATGGGCTCCAGGCTCCATTAACACCTCTGGAGCCACTCAGGCTCATTTGCATACAGTCCTTTATCCTGGTGGTAAATGACCTTAAAGAGAACCTGTCTCCAGGGACGTAATTTTCACTAAAGACATATTGTAAAAGCCCATGACACCTGCAGTGCCAAGATGCCTCTCTGCCTTTTCTAAGCATTTGCATTACAATATAATTGTGTGTTATAACTTACCCTGCATCCTGACAAAATCCTGGGGTAGTCCCAGGGGTTGGGCTTTGGTTTGGATGCATTTCAAAAAACATGTGACTTGTCTACACTGCAGGCTGCCTCCATCTTTGTGCTCCTGTACAGCTCCTCCCTCTCCCACTGATGTCAGGCTGACCAGGCTGTGACCTCTGAGAAGGAGCAGGAGGTGGAGCTATACAGGAGCACAAAGGTGGGGGCCAAGCTCTGAGTAGTGAGTAACACAAACAAGGCACATGTTGTTTTTTGAAATGTATCCAAACCAAAGTCCAGCCCATGTGACTACCCCAGGATTCTGTCAGGGTGCAAGGTAAGTTATAACACACAATTATATTGTTATACAAATGCTTAGAAAAGGCAGAAAGGCAGATGTGCACTGCAGGTGTCATGGGCTTTTACAACCTGTCTTTAGTGAAAATGAGGTCCCTGGTGACAGGTTCCCTTTAAAAGGGAACACGTCACCAAATTTAACCCATTAAACTACCATCCTCTCTGGTAGGGTACGAAATCGTATTTCTAGAATTTGCTTTTTTTTTGTGTAAAATCTCACCCGTTTACCCATAAAAATAAAATCTCCCCCAAAGTCATGTGAAAATGACTTTGTGAGTAATGATTTGCCTAAAATTAGAAGCGGAGATACAGTTAGTCATTGACATTGTTGTGAAAAGGTCGTGTAGAACGGAAAACGGGGGTGTCAGAAATGACGCTCCGCCTGGAGCCTCTAAACTTGACTCTTTTCATGAGAGAATTTTAGAAAGTAGATTTCATAAAATCTGGTGGCCAGTTCCATTTAAAGCAAAACTAAACCTTTTTGTAGCTATTTTTTTGGGGAAAAATGAGCAGGTCATAATAGTAAACTTTGTAACATACTTAAAGGAAATCTAGCTCTAGTTTATTCACCCTTAATGCTGCTGGGTAGATCCAAGAATGCAAGAGCTCTGGGGAGCTACCTATAAGCGTTAACGGACATCTACCACCAGGTTAAAAGATTGTATGCAAATGAGCCTGATGGGCTCCAGGCTCCATTAACATCTGTGGAGCCTGGAGCCCCTTAGGCTCATTTACATACAATCCTTCATCCTGGTGGTAGATGCCCTTTAAGGGTGAATACCGCTATAAACCAGTGGTAGATTAAAGGGTTGAAAAAAATATGACTGTTTTCTTCCAAAAAACAGCACCACAGCTGACCATGGAGAGCCCCTTCAATGGACATCTACTAGTGGCTTATAGCTTTAAGTAAAGTGACTTCTCTGTGCCGTTTTTCTACTCCTTCTTTCTCCTGTAGTGAGCAGTGTTTCTAAAGCCTAAGATATAAATAAAGGAGGCTAATAATTCTTCTCACAGCTAAAGAATAATTACTGTGATGATTCATCTAGAAGGAAGAAATTTATCCGGGACTGTAAGTCTCCGTTATCTCTCAGCTGTCAGCGGATACAGGACAGAAATCTGATTTACACAAACTGCTTAAATACGGAAGAAAGGCCGAGGAAAAAGAAGGGCACTGGAACAGATTTCTTTAATAATGTAAACGTTCATTATTATCACCTGCAGTTTTCATTCATTGCAACTTTGTTAAAGTAAATCTACCATTTAAATCCATCAGGATAAACATTACTCATAGATCCAGGCTACCATAGCCCCTCTGGCATCTGCCTTCACAGGCTGTTACACTGTCTTACCCTGCTTCCTTATTGGCTTAATTGTAAATATTGAAATTTTAGAATGAAGGAGGCCATAGATAACAAATATAAGATGATTACCCCAGTCACAAGGGCACATTTACTAAGGGATGTGCCCCACTTTTCTGTCAGACTTTACACATTCTTTTCAGTGCAAACTGCTTGCACAGCTATTTAAAGGAAACCTACCATTTGATTTGATGCATTATGAAGCAAACATTCCTTGAGAATGCTGTAGCGACACTGATGCAGAAACATATCTTGTTGAATCCCTGATCCAAATGGTTTTTCTCAAATTATAAAATTGAAGACCTTGGGAAAGCTTGGGAAAGCTGGGTCCAGACAGGACTAACCAACCTGAGCTGGATGACTCATACACAGCAGCTGGGAGATGGTGCAGCGATTGATTACTTCTACCTGTCATGGACAACACAGTGAATACAGCGTTCTCTGGTGCAGTGCATAACTAGGATAAGTAGAGAAGCACCGAGGCGGCCACAAGAGCAACTGAGCCTCATTTATCATAATTTTATAATTGATTTTTCAGCAAAACCACTCACGTCAGAGCTTAAACAAGATATGTTTCTGCATCAGTGTAGCTACAGCATTCTCAAGGTATGTTTGGTTCACCATGCATAAAAGCAAATGGTAGGTTTCCTTTAACAAGTGTCAGCACCACATTTGATAGATTTTGATAGTAGATTTTCTTTAAAGGTTTAGTTACACTTTAAAGGCACATGGGAATAGGGGGTCCGGATGGTCTAACCTCAACCTTTTCCCTGAAAAATTTGTTCTAAACCAAACGTAAAAAGTATATTGGAATGATCACATGAAAGGTAATACTCCCTTTTACCAATATCTTGTGGTCTCCTCCATTCCACCTCTGAAGAGTGCGCTCACATATGGCAGACAGTTGTGCAGTTTTATCGCAGTTCTGGATACAACTGATGACCTTGTGGTAGCATCCTATATGGTCGGGATCAACAACAACTGATGCAGAGTTTGATTTGTTTGGGGCATTGGGTTTTCTTCCGGCACATCTCATCCCATGCCGGACAGGGAACTAATTTGAACAATGCACATATGTGATCGCACCTTTTAATGGTCCCATATTCTGACCACACTTCTGACGATGAGTGGTAGGGGGTCGGTAAGATGTATATCCAAACTTTTGCTATGTATAGAACCTCGGGAAAGCTAGAACATGGCTTCAGTTTTGACACATCTTTTAACACATCAAACCTTTTGATTTCCTTAAAGGTGGTTGGTACTGCATAAGCCGTGAGAACTGCGATCTCCGCTATGACACCATGAGGAGACTCATGAGCTCTAAAGGATGGCCCCCTACCAAAAAAGGTGAGTGACCCTACATTGTGACCAGGATGTCAATCCATCTTGAGCCTACATTGTTCCTTCCATGTAACTCCTCACATTCTGTAATGTAGTCACCTACGCCCGTCATGCTAAAGTCACGCGTGTAAGCTTTGTGTGCCAGTCATGTGTTTGTGTCAAGCTTCATTTCATGTTTCAGCTTCAGGAATTATGTCAACTCAACCCGAGGAGAATCCACATTGGTGGAATGCTAACATGGTGTAAGTATTACCCGCATCCTCGTCCACCTGAATACATTCATATGAGTTTATTATCCGCTAGAACCATGGGTTTATGTGCGGATCTGTACTCACCAGGCTGATCTTTCCCTCTGCAGATTCATTCCATACTGTTCCAGTGACGTATGGAGTGGAGCTTCACCCAAATCGGACAAAAGTATGTAGTCAAGTTTGGGTAATTTTGAGTTAAAGTAATGATTCGTTCCTTCCATTATGGACCTTTCATAATCTGGAGAAAGGGGCTCCCTTTTTTCAATAATGGGTTTAGTGGGGTGACAAGTCTACGCCCTGCTGCTTCTTTTCAATTGTATGGGTTTGACGGAAAACCTAGGAGGGCATCCGTCTATCTCCAGCTCGTCTATCCTGACCGGCTGCTCCACCCATTAGAGAGAATGGGACCCCCAATCTTCGAATTGCTGGTGGTCCAATACTCGTGATCAGTTGGACCCCTCCAATCTGTTCTAATTTAATCTGTGGATACAAGATAACTTGAAATGTTTGGTTAACTCCTTTAGTAGCCATTGTTCCACTGATTCCAATGCAGCTGGAATTGTTTCTCTAGCCCTCTAGGCTATATTCACACTACCGTTGCCTGCCCGTACCGTACCGTAGCAGGCATCGGCAGTGCACGGGGAGAGGAGGAGGAGGAGGTGAGCGCAGCTCACCCCCGCCCCTCTCCATAGGAAGTAATGGCGCACGGCACCGTACTACGGGTAAAGACAGGACAGGTCCTATCTTTTTCCCGGGTACGGAGCGGTACGGTGCCGCACGTGTGACGCCGTGCGCCCATTGCCGTCTATGGAGGACGTATATCGGCCGTATATACGTCGGCCATATATATACGTCCTCCATACGTTAGTGTGAATATAGCCTTAGTGTTTCCAAGCAATCAATGTTGTTATTTTGGAGACTATCCTATCTGATGGATAGTCAGGCTTTCTGCCTTGGCCCTGGACCACCCATCTGATAGTATAGTACTTAATTAGCATAATTGTAGGGTAGTTTTGTTACCCAAAATACCAATTAGGCTCTTTGTTCTAGTGCAGGACCACACATTTAATAGAAATGGCCTGGCTCCATCCATCTGACCATAGAGATTCAAAAATAATGGCTTTCATTGCTTGGAAGTGTTGGGATCTAGAGGGAAAATTCCAACTACACTTGAATCTGTAGAGCAGCACACATTAAATTGTGTCAAAAGAGTCGATAATAATAGAGGTGTTGAAAAGTCCTTCTGAACTTCTTCTTCCTTTCCATGATCTGGAAGTTCAGGACAAGTCAACATGGGACAGAAATGTCATGGGTTCTACAGAAATGTTCTACCATTTTTTCAGAAAGAACATGGACTGATAGATGGGAGACTGAATATGGACAACATCTGAATGCTTTTAGGGTTTTGACTCTTCTCGGGATTTCTCATAATTGGACAACCCTCCTTTCAGAGTCAGGTTTTGGTAAATGCTATTGTCCTTTATTTTAGGTGACTATGCATTCATGGGCTCGCTTATCATACAGGAGGTTGTGAAGGAACTTTTGGGGAAAGGACTTGACACGGCTAAAGTCCTCCTCTTAGCCGGAAGCAGGTGAGAAGGATGGATGTCTGGGATTGTCTGTGGGGGGAACAAAAGACTTGACAGGTGATGAAATTCTTATCATAATCCTCTTCTATCCTCTAACAGCGCTGGTGGAACTGGTGTTCTTCTAAATGTAGACCTGGTGGCTGAGCAACTTGAGGAACTGGGATATACTGGGATCCAAGTCCGTGGTCTATCAGATTCCGGCTGGTTTCTGGATAATCAGCAGTATAGAAGGACTGACTGTACAGATATCATCACATGTGCCCCTACAGAGGCCATCCAGAGAGGAATCAGGTAATGGGACACCTTCACATGAAGGAGATCTTAGCATGTATGAATTAAAGGGAACCCATCCCCAGATGTTACCTCTATAGACCAATCTCCCCAACGATATTTGTTAGAAATATTTAATTGTATGGATATTGTGCAAATGATTTTTATTCAATGACCTCAGAATTCGGTCTCCGGGGCTCACCGTACCCTAATGTACATTACAAACAGAAATATAAGTTTAACTCGTCCATAAACCAGTTTGATTTAGTTTCACACAATGAAACAATGGAGAGGGCTAGAGATGACCTACAGGGTTGGACTTGCCCACCAGAGAATCCCTTGGCCAATTCTATAAGGTCTACCAGAAGACAACCCAATTTAGAGCTTTCTAGTTTTCTAGGAATGATAAATGGTGGGACCTTGCTAAAATTTTATCTGGTGGACCCTAAGAACCTAGGAAGCCTTATCCAGGCCAATGAACTGGTGCCAAGCTGAAAAGGACAGTGGAATGATTTGGTGACATCCCGAGGAAGCTTTGGAACCAGTTTAAGGAGTAAGGGAATATTTTAACGGATAAATTCTGGTTCCATTAAGGATTTGAGGTCTACACTACATTACACTTCACATGGTTAATGTGAGGTTCTGGCCCCTTTGTGGACGAGGCCCAAATGGCTTCATCCATCAGTAAATATCAACCTAAATACATTGGAAACTCTGTGCTGAATTGGTTTTTATTGAAGCGCCTTTCATAACACGTTCTCCTACGTGATATTTGCCAAAATATCTTCATGCAGGTTTTGGATCGAATGATAAAAGCAGGAACCAAGTTCCTAAAATAGAAGTTCTGCTCACAAACTTTTCTCTGTATTAGGTACTGGAATGGAGTCGTTCCCGAGAGGTGTAAGCAACAGTTCAAGGAGGGGGAAGAATGGAACTGCTTCTTTGGCTACAAGATCTACCCAACGCTGAGAAGTAGGTGCCTCAAAAATGACCAATATTTTGGGAAGGGCTTGATACTTCATCCATAAAGAAGTGAGGGGAGATTGTAGATTTGTCACCAAAAGGTGGCAGAATTAATTTTAATAGCTCTTTGCATAGGGATCTACAAGCTATAAAAGCCTCTATCTCCTCGATCCTTGGCATGGGTATGGCAGACTGCATTGTGTCCGAGAGGCTCCTAGGAGGCCATGTGTCGCCAGCTGGTTGACATCTGTACACCAGACATGGCCGCTTCTATTTTCGTCTGCCTTTGAAATGCAATTCTGTCAACTTTATCATGCGTCGCTGGAGATTGAGCATTCTCACATGTATGTTACCTATTTTTAGAGTTAAAAAAATGAAGCTCCATGGACAGATTTACTTGTGGTGTCCTTTCCCCGTACGATGAGGGCTGTACTATAGATTATAGTTGTTGGCCATGTAAAGAGTTTGTATTGGGGTCCAGTAGCTTCTTCCTCCTCCCCTTCTTCCTCTGGGCTCCTTGTGACTTGCACATTGGGGCAGATTTACTTACCCGGTCCATTCGCGATCCAGCGGCGCTTTCTCTGCGCTGGATTCGGGTCCGGCCGGGATTCATTAAGGTAGTTCCTCCGCCGTTCACCAGGTGGCGCTGCTGCGCTGAAAAGCATCGGAACGCACTGGAGTTCACCGAGCCGGGCCGAGTGAAGGTAAGTGCAAGCTCTGCGACAGATTTTTTTTAAAAAAATGCAACGGTTTTTCCGAATCCGTCGGGTTTTTGTTCGGCCACGCCCCCCGATATCCGTCGCGTGCATGACAGCGCCGATGCGCCACAATCCGATCACGTGCGCCAAAATCCCGGGGCGATTCAGGGGAAATCGTCGCAAATCGGAAATATTCGGGTAACACGTCGGGAAAACGCGAATCGGGCCCTTAGTAAATGACCCCCATTGTTTTTGACATGACTCTCGTTACTTTCAGGTCCTGTATTCGTGGTTCAGTGGTTATTTGATGAAGCTCAGTTGACGGTGGACAATGTCCATTTGAGTGGGCAGCCGGTACAGGAAAACCAGTGGAACTACATCCAGAACCTGGGTCGTGAACTCCGCAGCACCCTGAAGGATGTAGGGTACATATCCCAAATGAGGTTGACTTCTCTTGTGAGCACGGCGCTGGTCTTCTGCATCACTGACCATGTTCTTCCTTCCTGTAGGGCCAGCTTCGCTCCCGCTTGTCTGTCTCATGAAGTCATCACAAGGAAGTAAGTCTCCGGATATCCTTCTCCGTGGTCTCCCATCACCTGCTGGAAACGTCTATCCTCCTAACCTTCTGCTATAGAAGTTTTAAAGTTCTTTTCTTTATTGAGTGATTAGCGTGGGTGAAAACAAGAAACTTTGTAATATATCTTATTAACCCCTTATCTCCACACCTGTTTTCCACGTCATTGCTCAAGCCAATTTTCCACTCCCCCCCCCCCCCCTCCAAATTCCTTCTTTAACCTTTTTTTTTCTTTCACTGTAGTTGTAAGGGGTCTTGTTTTTTGTTTTTAATAGCACAATTAAGCGTTTCATATTTCCTCCTGCTGAACTTTTATTAACTGTTTCTGTGCAGTATATTGTAGAACGTAAATCTCTCGTTTTTTTCTAATAATCATTTTTCGCCCTTTATCGTAGAACCTAAATTACATAGGTCAATACACACAAAGCATTAAAAAAATTTTAATATTTTTTTTTTTTTTAAAATTACCTTCCTTTGCATAATGAAATGAAAAACAACCTTTTTGCAATACCACGTGAACGCCAACATTTTTATAATGTTTTGTCAATGTGGCTATATTGGGGCTTTTTTTTTTGTTGCTAAAAGACATGTAGATTTTATTTGTTGACACTAGGGGTTCATAAAGTTTTGTGAGTTTGTGTATTAATATAATTTTCTCCTTTTTTTTTAAAAAAAAAGTTTTTATTATATTGTTTACTGGTTTTTTTTTTTAAGGGTTAGGTGATTTTTGTGTTGTGTTTGTGTTTTTTTTTTTTTTACTTTTTAGACCTTTTTTTAATATATAAAACTTATTTTATTTATTTATTTTTACATTTATTTTTTTTAATATCACTTTGTCTCAATCTCAATCCAACAGGTGGTACACACCTATAGTAATTTATGGAGGGACCCTGCATTGATTACTATGGGAAGAGTGTTGTCGCCATCTAGTGGTGATGGTGGTAAATGCTTTCAAAATACAAAACCTGACCAATGGGTATCATAAATACCTTGGTAATCTCCTTCTATCCTCTTGATTTCCTCCACATTTTACATTATGTAAACTGTGAATTGAGTTTGAGCAGCCCACCCCTCATTTAATGCACTTTAGTTACCATTATGTTCAGGGACCGGTAGCAGGACCGCTACTAGGAAGTTTTTGGGCAAATTTTGTGGGGCCCCACTCCCCACAGAATGATAATCCAGCCCTGTGTGCACAGTGAATTCCCTGCACCCTGGGAAGAGGGTTTTTTGTGACTTGGGGCCCCTTCTCCTCCTTGGGGCCCCCTGAACACAATCACACGAACCCCCCCCCCCCCCCCCCCCCTGATGGCAGCCCTGACCGGTAGATTCCTGATGATAGAATTCCATAGAATAAAGTGTTTGATGATTCTGTGAGCGCTATTGACCCATTTCTCTTTACTCCGCAGTCACTGGACAGAAGTGCAGGTCCGTGGGACGTCTCTGCCCCGCGCGCTGCATTGTTGGGACCGCAGTCTACAGGAAACCAATAAGAACAGCAAGACCCCTCTAAAGGGATGTCCCTTCCACTTAATGGACAGTTGCCCATGGCCGCAATGTAACCCGACGTGCCCCTCCATCCGAGACCACTTCACCGGGCAGGAGATGAGCGTGGTCCAGTTTCTCATGCACCTTGGCTTTGATGTTCAGAAGATGGCGAGCCAACAAGGCATGGAGCCCAGCAAGCTGCTGGGGGTGCTGAGCAGCTAGTTCGGGGGGCAGGCTTGGTGTCACAGGGTGGGGGCCTGATATTTATGGGGTAAGACGGCTGACGATGATGAAATGAGGAACGGATTTATGAGGGCTACAAGGGTCATTGTCAGGTGATCACAATTTGGGGAGACTTTGGTACCTCTAGGGCAGAGCCGCTCTCCTCCTATAAATGGGTGGTCTTATAAGACGTCCAACCTCCGCTGCCATGTGGGGAGAATAAACCCCTTGTGCCCTTCTCTATAGTGACTTCTTAGTCTGAGACCTATAGAAGAGGATTTTTTTTTTAGATTTTTTTTTGTAAAATATATATATATATTTTTTTGTTATAAAACTAAGCAAACAAACCTCATTCCTGGGGGAGCCATGTTATTTATTGGAGTCTGTAAATCCTATTTATGAATGCGGGCAGGAGAGCTGCCCCGTGTACAGTGTAAATAGCACCTGCATGTCCTGTATCATGGAAACTATTCCCTCATTAAAAAAAGAAAAAAAAAATCATACGTTTCTGTGGCGTCCTTTTAAATTTTCATGTGGAGGATATCGAGCAACCTAGAACTCAATGGCTCATAGGTCCATAATCCGCTGTTTCACACTATTAACTCCTCTGATTTCTAACAATTTAAGCATCATAAATCCTTCAACCCTAATCTGCACACTAAGATTTATGACGCAATATGCCAGACTTGTTTCCCACTCCCTTAAGACCTTCAAGAAGCCTTGAGATATGACGTGTGATACTAACTAAAGCAATAAATAAAGGAATTATTATTATAAGTCTTTTCCAAAAGGAATATATACTCAACTGTAGACAGCGCTGTTATAGCATCTCATCAGTACAGTGTAGGGAAATTATGAGAGGCCTAGGACGTCGGTCAGGAAGGACTTAATTCTCCTTTAAGTATTGCCTTCTAAAAGTCTCTACCCCATCTTCTGGGCTCTTAATCATTTTATATGTAATTTGGACCAAAGTGCATTATAATAATGGGCGTGTCCTGTCAAAAAGGGGCGTTAACACCTTAATAATAGTGTGGTTTATCCAAAGGAGTCGTGGCCAACCCCAAAAATATTTTCTGAAGCTTCATGACTTGGATTTCCATGGTTCAGCAGCTGGATACAACCCTATGATCTGCATACACCATGCCAAGTGTATCCAACAGGACCATGCGGAAAAGTCTCAGTGGGTCACTGTCACGAGGACAGATAGGGTGATTGGGCTTTTCATTTAAAGCAGCACAAGGCCCATATATATGGTGGACCACATCATATTACCAAACATACAGGACCTGCAGAGACCTATACAGGCAGTCTACTGAAAGTAGTCCTAGTTAAAAATGGACCTCTCTGACCACCTTGACCTCTGGTGAAGCTCTATGGATGCTGAATGATTTGCTGAACTTTGGCCCCAGGTTTTAATAATCAACAAAAGAATTATCAAAGGTATCTGCAATGAAGCTTTATTGTTACTCACTGTTCCCCTGATAATCCAAAATTTTCAAAATCCAAAGAATTTTGGCAAAAGATACAAATACAGTATACTTGTTCCAACTTACACAAAAATTCTAAATATATGGGCCACTTTTTAATAACTCTCTTCCAATAGACATGTCTCTGCATGTATATGTACTAATGTCTTTGCCTCCTTTGAGAGCTTCAGCCTTTCCCTGTTCTCCCCATGCTGCCCTCTGCATATACACAACTTCTTCTCGTTCACTGCTCTAGGCCGCCCTATGGCCTCCTCCATTGTATCTCTCACAGTCGCCCTCATTGACAGAGACGGAAAGAGGGGAGGTGCAGGGAGCAGGATGAGTTATAATCTCCTGCTGCAGCTCCTCCTATACAGCAGAGCTCAGACATGTAAACAAAGAATCACATAGTCTGCACACAGCACAAAAGTAAGTGGCTTTTGAACACTGTTACTTATCAAAGTGATTCTGAGATTGTTTTTTCCCCACATGTTGTACTTCAGTTTATTGGTAAATTTTGGCCGATAAGTTTTGTGTTTATTTACAAAAAAAAGAAAAAAATGATAAATTTTTTGAAAAATTTGCCATTTTTCGAAATTCCAAATCATTGCGTTTTAAGGCAGATAGATTTACAACCTAAATAAGTTGCTGAATAACATTTCCCATTTGTCTACTTTACATTTTCATCATTTTTGAAATGTCTGGATAATTTATTTTGACGTCATGCGGCCTACAAATCAAATATCGGTTTTCCATATTTTCAGAATTGACCATTTGGGGGATAAATACAGATTTGAATGAAATTTTACATATTTAACATCAAAACCCCCTATATAATCTACCCATTTTCAAATCTGCACCCCTCAAGCTATCAGAAACAGCTTTTAGGAAGATCGTTAACCCCTTGAGATCTTCATAGTAGTTGCATCAAAATGGCGGTGAAATTTAGAATGGTCAAATTGTGTCGGTTATACGTTCATTTAGCCCTAAAATTTACACATTTCCAAATGTTAAAAAGATAAAAGCCACCATACAATTTGTTCTGCAATTTCTCCCGAGTACAGAGACCCCCCACACGTGGCCGTTACTTGTGTTATGGGCGCACAGCGAGGCACAGAAGGGAAGGAGGGCCCTGCAGCTGCCAGGATTTTAGTTTTCTCGTTGCCTCCTTTTAAAGGCTATAGAATTTTCGCTTTTCCGTTATTTGGGCCATGTGATGGCATTATTTTCTGTGGGATGAGATGCTTTTTCCAGTGTTACCATTTTGGTGTTGGTATCCCCTATTGTTGAAAATTTAGGAATATTTTTTTGAGGTCACGAGTAGAAAAGCATCAATTCTGTACTGGATTTTTTTACCTTTTTTTTTTTTGTGTTCACCGTTTAGCCTAATAATCCTGTTATCTTCATTTTACGGGTCGATACGATTCCGGGGATACCAGACATGAATATTTTTCCTACATTTGACTAAATTTGCCAAATAAAACCCTAATGTGGGGAAAAAAAATCGATCATTTTTGCATTGCCACATTCCATGCCTCATAACATTGTTACGTTTTTGGCTACGGAGCTGGTTGATGGCTTGTTTTTTGTTGGACATGTTGTACTTTGCACCAGTATCATTCTGGAGTACATATGTTTTTTTGATCACTTTTAATTGTATTTTTTGTGGGATTCAACAAAAGTTTTTTTTAACGGCGTTCATCATGCTGGTTCAATAATTATTTACATTAATTCTACAGGTTGTTACGGACGCGGTGAAACTATATATGTGGGGTTTGTGTTATGATTTAGACTTTTTCTAGCGTTATATGTCTCTATATGTTATGGGGATTATGGGCATTTTTATTGATTTATTACTTTATTTTTTATTGAATAACCTTTTTTTTTTTTTTAATTTTTTTTAGTATTTCCACCATGGGATATGAACAAGCAATCATCTTGCATAGGCTGACACTGTGCCTTTAAGATGACATCAGAGACGCCATCTTTCAGGCAGTGCCTACAGTCATGGCCATAAGTTTTGAGAATGACACAAATATTCTATTGTCACATGATGTGTTGCCCTCTGGTTTGTCAGATGTTTTTATCACATACAGAGATACAAGTGCAATCATATTATGAGTAACTAAAGCTTTTATTGGCAGTGAGGAGGAGTTACTGCAGCAAGTCAATACAGGCAGTCCCCTACTTAAGAACACTCGACTTACAGACGACCCCTAGTTACAAACAGACCTCTGGTAATTGGTAATTTACTGTACTTTAGTCCTAGGCTACCATGATCAGCTATAACAGTTATCACAGGCGTCTGTAATGAAGCTTTATTGATAATCTCGGTTCTTATGACAATCCAACATTTTTAAAATCCAGTTGTCACAGAGACCAAAGAAATTCTGGCTGGGATTACAATGATAAAATATACAGTTCCGACTTACATACAAATTCAACTTAAGAACAAATTATTTTTGTTAATTAACATTTGTGTCATTCTCAAAACTTAGGCCATGACTGTACAGGCAACTCTGGGGCCCTACAAACGAAAAACACTTAGCCAATTTAGAAAAAACAATATACTACTTTTATTGCATATCTAATAAGACAGATCAACACAATACATAGACTGATCAGATAGACTCTGGTCCAGATTGGATCCCAAAATTGCCATAGCAACGATCAGCGCCCCCCGAAAATGGTGCGGGGGGGGGGGGGGGCGATCGTGGGGTAAAGACCCCCAGAAGGCATGTTAAATGCCGCGGTTGCGTTGACCGCGGCATTTAACGGGTTAAACACCCGCGATCGGAGCCCACTCCGACCGCGGGTGTTAGCCGGGATGTCAGCGGTAAATTACCGCTGAAATCCTGCGGCTAACGATGCCGGTTCGGCTGGGACCTCATTTTCACTGAAGGCAGGTTGTAAAAGCCCATGACAGCTGCAGTGCACATCTGCCTCTCTGCCTTTTCTAAGCATTTGCATTACAATATAATTGTGTGTTATAACTTACTCTTACATCCTGAAAAAATCCTGGGGTAGTCACAGTAGTTGGGCTTTGGTTTGGATGCATTTCAAAAAACAACATGTGACTTGTCTGTGCTTCAGGCTGTCTCCATGTTTGTGCTCCTGTACAGCATGTCCCTCCCTCACTGATGTCAGGCTGACCAGGCTGTGATCTCTGAGAAGGAGGAGGAGCTGTACAGGAGCACAAAGGTGGGGGCTAAGATCGGAGGAGTGGGTAACACAGACAAGGCACTTTTTTTTTTTTGAAATGCATCCAAACCAAAGTCCAGCCCCTGTGACTACCCCAGGATTTTGTTAGGATGGAAGGTAAGTTATAGCACACAATTATATTGTAATGCAAATGCTTAGAGAAATCAGAAAGGCAGATTTGCACTGCAGGTGTCATGGGCTTTTACAACCTGTCTTTAGTTAAAATGAGGTCCTTGGTGACAGGTTCCCTTTAAGAACAAATCTACCTTTCCTGTACATAACCCAGGGACTGCTTATAATAGTGCCCTGCTGTCCTGGGCGGTGGGAAGTATATCCCAGGGTACAACTCTATCTGCACCTAAACTGAATGTAATGGTGAAGCAGGAAGCAGTTGGCTCCTTGCATCACTACTGAGCCTCTTCTGCCCCTGCGGCTTCACTGCCACACACAGCAGCAGCAAAGGGAGCAGGACTGTTGCGGAGGAATGGGGAAAGGTAAAGTAACATTTTTTTATACCACAGCAAGGTAAAGGGGGGAGGAGCATAAGGGCAGGGTCACAATGTTTGGGGGGTTGCAGGCTAAGTAAGGTACCTAAAGATGGGGGGTCACAGAAAACGGGTCATCTGTGGGGGCAATAGAAAGGGGTGAGGACTAAAATCAAAGGCCATTATATGGTGCGGAACCACAGAGGGTCATTAGACAGTTTAGAGGGTACAAAACAGTTTGGGGTCACAGGATAGGTGGCTATTATACTTTATGAGGATCATTAAAAAATAAGCCAGTGGGAGGGTCATGTGATCTCTAACTGTCCATGAACAATTGCCCTTCCAGGACCTTGAGTGTATGTTCATGAATACTATCATAAGGTCCTGGCAGGGCGATTGCTCATGGACAGTTAGAGATCACATGACCCTCCATCTGCAGCCATTTTATGGTCAAGAATCTACGGCTGATGAGGTAAAAGACAGGAGACTTCACTTTACATATCAAGAAAGTGGAGCAGAACTATTACTAGATGTATATTGGTAAGTTACCTAATACCCTGCCCCCTACACTTACACACAGATTACACAAAAAATGAGGTAAAGTGGCCCCCCCTTTAAATTAGGGGATTATATATGGGTTCTGGGTAGTGTGTGGTATTGAAGCTTAGCTTCATTCACTTCTTTACAGCTGAGCTACAATACCAGCACAAACCATTGTCATATGTGGCACAGTTTTTTTTGGAAGAAAGCAGCAATGTTTTTCAACCTCTGGATAACCCCTTTAACCTGAAGTGTTGCAGGAATTTCATAAATTGTGTGCACACATCAGTTTTTAGCAGTAGAGGGCAGCACTGACCTGTCTTTCTATAGGTCTATCTATGTGTAGCCCTTGATCACACAGACTACATGATCTGCTGTGACCACTTACTCCCAAACAGCGCCCCCTTCATATCGTAATAATAATAATTCTTTATTTATATAGCGCCTACAGATTACCCAGCGCTGCACAGAGCTTGCCAAATCGGTCCCTGTCCCCAATGGGGCTCACAATATAATCAACCTACCAGTATGTTTTGGAGTGTGGGAGGACCCAGAGGAAACCCATGCAAACACGGAGAGAGCATAAAAACTCTTTGCAGATGTTGACCTGGGTGGGATTTGAACCCAGGACTCCAGCGCTGCAAGGCAGAAGTGCTACCCACATATTCAACACCACAACACACCACATACTACGATTCTTTAAGAAAAGGTTGTGTCTATAACCCCATTCAATTTAATGGAACTGACCTGCAATACCAGGCACGACCTGCACAATCCCTTGAATACATTTACTTTTGCAGCAAACTACAGTAGTTTTTTAGAAACAAATGTTGGATTTAGTCGGGTGGTGACACGTGCAGGGATGTGGTTCTTCACGTGTTGGCGCATCCGCGTGTGTCCGTCCATTATCACTAATGATTGTATCCTGCACAGGCGGACATCTCCCAGGAAGTCGTCTCCAGACAATTAGTGCTGCCTATTATCACTCAGAGGATGTGACCTTATTACATTAGTGACATCATGGGCTCTGTAGTTTGTGGTGTCTGAAGGGTTAAATAGCGGCAATCGTAGGATGGCGGATTATTGGATTTATCCGTACTAATTCTGTGTTGACCAAAGCTGTAGGGATCCAACTTGATCACTAGATGGAGCACAACCCTCACATACAGAGAGGAAACTTTTACTTTTCCCAAACCTTAAGATAAAGTGCAATGGGATAAGCGGAGATCATACTGAACTCCGACCTGACCCCAAACTTCATTAGAAGTTCGATCCAAGTTCAGCTCAAAGTGGCACTGAACCAGCTGGTGTCTGGGTGCAGCCGAACTCTGCGGAACCCGAATTCTCACGGGTCCGCACATCACTAGCTGAGACATTGGGGGGGCTAGCTGTGACATTGGGGCTAGCTGTGACATTGGGGCTAGCTGTGACTAAGGGTCCGAACGCCGCACTTTTGTCAGGTTTCCTGAATATTTCCGATTTGCACCGAATTCCCCCGGGATTTTGGCACACGCGATCGGGATGTGTAGCATCGGAAAAACTGCAGAATTTAAAAACGAAGATCAGCACTTACATGCATCAGGATGAAGCAGGTGAACTCCGGGGGATCTCGGCGCAGCAGCGACACCTGCAGGATATCGGGCGCACAGACCTTAGTGAATCCTGGCAGACCCGAATCCTCGTTGGAGAACGCGCTGCAGGATTGCGGCAGGGCCGCGTAAGTAAATGAGCCCCATTGTCTTATTGATCACCCGTCGATCAGCTGTTTGAAGGCACCTCAGGGTGTCTGATGTCTCTTCAAAGTCTACGAAGCACCAGCGCCACGCAATGTACAGAGGCCATGCTCGGTATTGCAGCTCAACCCTTTTCCCTTGAATGGGACATCACAGGGCTGGGGAGTGCAAGCAGTGCTTCTAGGGCAACGCAAGAGCTACAAACAACTAATAGGTGGGAATAACGAGGGACATGAGTGTGATGAGAAATCATGATGCATCCTTGTGGTGTGACATCATACTTTCACGCCTCCCAATCATCCCAGAGCCAACAAGACAGTCCCAGATTGGGGACTATTTCCAAATCTTTACTATGGGGCTTTTGGTTCCTAATTTACTATGAATTGACCACTACAATTTGTTTAAAATCCACACCTGTACAGGGAAGGTGAGAAAACTCACATGCTTTGTCCTATTATAAGCTGTATCTGTCCAGTGAGCATAACCTACCTCCACCACCAGCCGGTCACCTTTAGCCATGCTTTGCTTTTTATGCCAACTAAGCTGCGTCTTGAGTAAGGTGAGGGTTGCCCTTACAGTGTCCACTCTACTCCATTTGTCTCCTCCTCAGGCCTCCACTCCACCATATCTTACAGTACATATCCCCCTATTACTATCCTCCTACGTCACAGTCATAACTACTCAAGTACACACATAGGAAGCCCCTCCTCTTCTAAGTATAGCTCCGCCTGATGCAATGAAGCGCCAAACTGCTTTCCCCGCCCACCAGGAATCTCATTATTAAGCTGGTGACAGGTTCCAATCGCCTATGCTATGCCGATTTTAAAAATGACTTTGCCAGCATTCTGAATCATTTCGGCACTTGATATAAGTTTATTTCACATTACCTAGTTCTCTGCCAGCAGTGTGTGGTGAGTCCCGGTGGAGGGGCAGCTGCAGCCTGTGTGTGCCTCTGTCTCCTCATGCATTTTTCCTCTCTTCCACACCATCTCCCTCCCTCCCATGCCTGCTCAATGCATATGACAGGAAGTGAGGAGGGATCTGGATGAGTCTCTGGGGCCTCACCGCGCACAGCCAGGTAATGTGAAATAAACTTTAATAAAGTACTGAAATGACTCAGAATTCTGACAAATTTTCACCAGCTAAATATTACATTCCTGGTTCACTTTAAGGGAATATCCTCCTGCCTACTGTGACCAGAGAGAATTGGGAAATATGAAGATAAAGTACCATCAGTAACAATACAAGAACCCATGTCAGATATTGTTCCATTATAAAGTTGACTTTTTGTAATCAGTTTACCTTTGGATAGAGAGGTAAACCTGCAGATATATTTTTATATAGGTGTCTTCTCGCATTGTCACAGCTCGGAGTTGTGTTAACAAGTTCACATTTGCAGCAGTTTAATCAGGTCAATGTAATGATGGGGGTGACATAACCAGAGACTTATCACGATGAACTATATCCCTCCAATGTGTACAGGGCTCTAACCTAGATTCAGGCTGCTGGCAGTATTACCAGGTTCCCAGTGCTGCGGATTAAGCCACCACTACATGAAATCAATCGCTTATTCCACAACATTGTAGTTCTATAAGATAATCAGCGGCCAGAGAAGTATTAAAGGGGCTTTTTCGTTCCACACCTCGTCCTAAACTGGGTCACTTTCTAATGAACTTGAATGTCAGGAGCAGATCCTATCTCTAGGTTTTTGGCTCAGATCATGTAATATTATTGTGTATTTCTATTCTTCACCTTTGGATTATTGGTCCTCTCCATAAATCTATTGTACAGGATGTTATTAGCAACGGAAGATACAGAGCGTTGCAAGGGTTAAGCTTGAGTATGTCAAAGGTGATAACTAAAAATTTTACTAAATAATGTTTTTTTTTTCCCAACACACTTTAAAGGGGTTGTCCCACGAAACAAGGTAGGCCCTATCCACAGTATACGGCCTTACTTGCTGATCAGTGATGAGACCCCCACAGATCACAAAAACAGGGACCAGGCATCTCTATGGAGCTAACAGAGAAATATCCCAGTGACGAGGTGTCGGGGAGCAACGAGGGGGTCCAACGGGGGTACATCAGACCTCATCTGACCCCCATTCTCCTGATCCGTGTATAGGGCCTTACTTATTTAGTGTGAAAATCCCTTTAAGTAACTTTTTCATGATTTTTTTTTACTTGCACCATTGAATCAATCACATTGGATTTAGTCTTTAAACTGTCCAATGGGGCTAAAAAAAAAGAAAGAAAAATACCGGTATATAATTCTAAAAAATATATAAAAATATAAATTTTAGGGATTTATTTAAACAATTATTTTTCAGGAACTTCACAGTAAAAATGGGACAAACAGAAAAAAAAATTTAAACAATGTATAAGAAAATAAGCAGAAGTTAGTAATAAGGGAAATAAAGAATCAGACAGGGAAGGATAAAAATGATCAAATATTCAAGTCTTCATGTAGGACTAATAAAAACTGTAACAGAAAGAGGATTGTCTGCCCATTTCCTAATGTTTGCTGTAAATCTTCTTTGGAGCTTCCTAGCATTTTCTGGACATCTGCATTCTTTGATCTTTTGATCCTTGCTTGTCTTCTAAACATCCATTTGACTCTTGATTCTGTACTACATTGTGCTCTTGGTTTTGACCTGTATTTGTATGACCACCACTGTGATTTTTGTCCTGTTTTTGATCTACATTGTGGCAGAAAGGGAGTGTCGACAAGTTATCACCTAGCATTTAGGGTAGGATAGGAAGGCAGGTAGGGAAAGATTGGTGGGAAGGGGGTTAAAAAAAAGCGCAATTTTTTCCGCGTTAGTTTCTCTCAATTAAGTATTGTTAAAAGTTCACCAATATATTCTATGTACCCTAAAATGATGCCATTAAAAGAAAAATTAGTAATAGCAAAAAAGACTGATGCACAGCACAGGGACGGATGAAATCAATAGTGCTTTATTCCAAGCAAACGCTACATTTCGATCACATTGCTTGACAAAGATGGCAATGTTGCATTTGGTTGGAATAAAGCCGTCTTTTTGAGTTCATCCGTCCCTGTGCTGTGGTCTTCTTTGCTATTATTGGATCCAGGAGGAACCCCTGGCAGGGGCCGACGGACTGCTGGCACCCTCCACAACTATCAGTCTTTCTTTGACCTTGGGTATACTGTCTACTATTTCTTTATAAGAATTAAAAGAAATTTAAACTTAACCTGAAAAAAACAAGTTGTCAGGCACCAGGGGTAGTGGACCCCCTGGACCACCGTGGACGATGACGTAAGCCGACACCTGGGAGCGGAGTCTAAGTGGCACCTGGTTTTCACCAGAGCCCACGGTTTGGACTTGCTGCGGCGTGGTACCACCAGGTCATTCCACAGACACGACTTTGTCCGCGGTGGTGGCCAAGGCATGGTACAAAGTCGTAAGGCAAGATCATGGACGGAGACAGGCAGGAGGTCGAGACAGGCAGCGCAGGATCAGAGTCTGGGACGTAGGTGTAGGTCAGGACAGGTAGCACGGGATCAGAGTCAATAACGGAACCGGGGTTACAACAGGAAATCGCAGAACAAACACAGGGCATAGGTCACAAGCTTTCTCAATGGCTATAAGGCACATAGATCCGGCGGGGTGTGCAGGGCGAGGCTGGCTTATGAATGCTGGATACTGGGAATGGCCAGCACCAATCAACGGTGCGCTGTCCCTTTATACCTCTGGGAGCCGGCGTGTGCACCCTAGGAGACGGGGACGCGTCTGACTGCCTGAGCTGAAGCAGGAATGCGGATAGGTGAGTCGGTGTGCCGGGGCACGGAGAGGGGCATGGATGAGCCCGCGACCCAAGATGTGGGTTGCGGGAGCACCCGTGACACTAGTCCCTTATACATCAAAGATGAGAGTAAATTTGAAGGATTATCCACGTTTGAAAGCAGAGTAAAAAAAAAAAAAATCAACAAAAAAAGTGATTACAGTGTTTGGCCTTTATCAGGTCATTTATAAGGGGTCAAGTTGGTTGTTTTGCTTGGAGTGTTAAGAAGAAGTTTTTATGAGAACACTTGTTTCCCTTTGTACTTTAGTCACATCTCTAATTAGTGGACGTTTCACTTTTTGTTCAATTACATTTTTTCAATTAGGAGAAACATCGATACATTTGGTAAGTGAAATAGAACATTGCAGGAACATTACAAATGTGTCTTTTCTAAAAGTTTAATGCAAGTAACAACTAAAAAAATATCCGGTAGTCGCCGCAATCTCCGTCAGCTCCATAGAGATGAATGGAGCAGAACGGACACGCACCACCGCCTGCTACATTAATCTACGGGAGCGGCGTCGGGTCTGACTGAGGTACCCGGGACGCCATCAGACCCCTCATTCTCATGATCATCACTGAGCCCCCCACCGATCAGCTAACTTGGTTTGTGGAACAACCCCTTTAAGTAATTTGTGGGTGGTGGGTGCTGAGAGCGTTTGGGAGTATATTTAGTGTAAAGACGCCATCTTGCATAGGTGAGCAGGGTTTTATGTTGTAAATTGCAAGACTCCCTAGTGGAAGTGCACCCCATGATCGAAACCAAGAGTGGGGATATATCACATAGAGCTACAGGTAAGGGCAGTTATATGCATCCCCAATGGGGCTCACAATCTAATCACCTACCAGTATGTTTTGGAGTGTGGGAGGAAAGCGGAGGACCCGGAGGAAACCCACGCAAACACGGAGAGAACATACAAACTCTTTTCAGATGTTGCCCTGGTACTTGAACACAGGATCCCAGCACTGCAAGACTGTAGTGCTAACCACTAAGCCACCATCCATGCTGCCTTCATGGCTAAGTATGGCTTACTTCTTAATGGGTTAATACCGCACGTATTTCTATAGCATTTTTCTTCAATATAGTTAAGGTTTTTTTTTTTTTAATGCGAAAAAGATCTCCTAATTTTCCTCCTTTCTTTCTTTTTCTATAGATTCCCCCCCCCCCCCTCCCTTCTCTGTTTACTCAGAGCCAAAGTTGATATATAGCATTAAGGAGCGGCGCCGATGTCGGGGAACCTTCTTACGATTTTCACACTTTAATTTCACTCCCATTCCATTTAGAAAAAGCACAACATAATATGGGCTTTATGGGCCGAACAAAAGAGGCTTTAGAAAAAGGCCATAAAAGGCTGAATGGAAAGTCTGCGAGTTCCTAAAATAAGGTCCTCCAGTAGGACCTCTCTTAGCCGAGAGGTCTGAAATAACCAGGATGAGCTGGTCGAGCGTTCTCCAAGTAGCTCTAGTAATCAATAGATCTCACAGAAGACACATAATGAAGAGCCGGCTGTAAAATCAAGCGAGATTGGGTTGCTGTGGTGACCGCGTGCTTTCCATTTAATGTCATATTGAATTAGATTGCCTTTCCCTTTTACCTTTTTTTTTAATGCAGTGGAGAGGGGAAGCGGGCACAAGGACGAGGGAGCAACAGGCAGCTCGATTTATTTCCACCGTTGTGTATGTAAGAAGCGTGGACGCTAAAAAAACTTTTTAGGAGGACTTCAAAATATTTGTTACAAAGTTTCCTCGAAGAACAAGTTAAGAATAAGTTGGAATCACGGTGATCAGTACGTTTTTGGTTTCTCTGCAGCGCCACCACAGGGGACATAGAGTATTGCATGGTAGCCATTGACATCAATGGATTGTCTGTGTCATACAGGACAGGTCCTGCAGAGCAATGGCGGATTAAGACTGTCATGCGCCCACCCCCACCAGCAAGTATAATTTTATGATACCAGGATAAAGTAACAAAACCTAGATAAATACAGGGTCCTAAGTGCTGCTGTTTAAGGACCTTTGGAGGACCTTTGTATACGCATGTGTCATGTGTGAACCAGAATATATGTATACAGAGTACAGGATACTTCTTATTATCTCTACTTGACCAGGATAATGGGTGGCCATGATGCCCTTAAAGGGACCCTGTCACCAGATTATACCCCATTAAACAACCTGCCCCCTCAGGTAGGTTTTGAAATATCATTTAGTGTGAAACCTCTCCAAAAAAAAATCTTCTCTTACATTCATGTGAAAATAAGCAGAGAAGAGTTATACTTTGCCTGAGATGAATCAAGTTTAGAGGCTGCAGGGGGAGAGTCACATAAGCCGCCGTGATGTTCAATTCTGTAGAACCCAGGAATATGCCATGGTGTCATATTAAAGATAAGATTCTCGTCTTTCAGATCGTATCAGGCTTGTGGTTCTGAGATCTTCAGAACCAGAAATAAGTCGTAAGCAAATAGGTGGTAAGGATCTTTATTTGCAGCTCACATCTACAACTATGGGGCACATTTACTTACCTGTCGGCTGGAGTGCATTGTCCACTTCACTAAGATCGTGCGATGGTCCGACAGATTTCACCATCTTTTTAGTGGTGCATGTAAGTGCTTGGGCTTGCGACACAATTTGAAAGTTAAATCCCACGTTCAGTCTGAATCAGTTGGATCGTCTGATGGAACACCCCCTAAATTGTGTCTCGTGGAAGCCAGAATGTTTCTAGATACTACAAAAGTGAAAATTCATCCTGACTCATCTCCGGCAAATATGACTCTTCTCTGCTCACTGTCACATGACTTTCGGGGAGATTTATTATTGGTAAACAGGTGAGATTTCAAATAAAAGTGGGAACTCTAGAAAGGACATTTCATTCCTTACCTGAGGGGGCTAGTAGTTTACTGGTTAAAATCTGATGACAGGTTCCCTCTAAGAGCCTTGGTCCACCAAGCTATAATCCGCTACAGAGGGAGAAACCTTCTTTATCGCTTCTTTTCTCTCTTGAACAGTGAACCCAGCATCAGATTGGGGACTAAGCCTCTATCATATCCTATAAAATAGACCCTACTATTGGGTTTCCCCCTGCTGTACCTCTGGATCCTGGTATTGGGTTAGAGTTTGGACCCACTGAAAAAATATATAATTCCACCCCCCTTAATACAAAAGCTGTGTGAAACAAGGCTCAGGGTGCGATCACACGTACCGATAGCGCTAGAATGCAGACTGGTGCCTTGGCCCGATCTCATACATACGTATCTATGAAAACGCAAGCAATCGGCAACCAGAACCCGGTGTCTTGCATTAATACAATGCAGGGCCCCAGGTTTTGGTTACGGATCGCTTGCGTTTCCATAGATAGCCATATGAGATCGGGCCAAGGCCCCACCCCGTATGCTAGCACTAGCGGTATGTGTGATCGCACCCTTAGGGGGTGATTACATGTTGTTGTAGGTGATCGACTTCCAAATTTAGTAAATTCTCGGAATGCCCCTTTAAATGAAAAAGAACTCCATTCCCAAAGCCCAGTGAATACTTGTGATTTCGGTTTGTCCGGAATGAAGCTTGCGGTCCTCCTTCCACATCTGTACGTCTCTAACCTTTAGAAATGTTCTAGGTTGTGAAACAATTGATTGACTCTCCCAATCAGATGATTAAGCGACTCGCTGAGGAGAGCAGGAAGCGCCGGGCCGCTCTGCATTACCATTAACCTCAGCAATTAACACGCACCCCCGGTGTCTTGTATGCAGAGCTCCTAATCAGGGACACAACCAGCAAAGGTTGATTTCTCTCTCCATTCCCGTGTCCGTCTAGAGAGAGTCGTTAACCTCTTCCACTCCTTCTTCTGCAGCTTGGAGGTTGATCAAAATATCCGAAATGTTTGTTGTAGGCGTCTGGACCCGCTCCAGTATAGACGACGCAGAGCTGTATCCGCTGCATAGGCTGAGCCTCATCTGGAGCACAGAGGAACCTCAGTAAGAATTTACTTTTTCTTGTGCCTTCAATACAATAGAACCGGTCCGTATGAAAGAAAAAACAGGGTTCAAGCCGCTCTAATCAAATGGACCTTTAAGAACTTTGATGAGCGGACCACAGGACACATAGAGAATGTGCGACCGATGTGGTCATCAGCAACAGGAGATCACCACAGGTCACTGTGCTGTCCCCTTTACTTTCACCCTCTACACACTGGACTTTAGATATAACTTTGGACTCCTGCCACTTCCAAAAATTTTCTAATGACTCGGTAATTGTAGGCTGCATGATGGCGACCACGGACAATGCAGGAATATTATCAGAAATTCTGCAACGTCGAAAAGACCAAATAGATGGTGATCAAGATCAGTGGTTGAGCGATAAATCGAGTCAGCAACTACAAGTACCTCGGTGTGTACATTAATGAGAGACTGGAATGGATGAGACCACAACCTCTCGGGGCTGTAGCTTTACAGGCTGTTACACTGTGCAGGAACACTACAACATTTCATTAAAGCGTGGCTCTGCTGTGGACATTTCTGTAAAGGGGGGGGGGGGCTCTGCTGCAGACATTTCTGTAAAGGGGGCTCTGCTGTGGACATCTCTGTAAAGGGAGGCTCTGCTGTGGACATTGCATTAAAGGGGGCTCTGGTGTAGACATTTCTGTAAAGCGGGGCTCTGCTGCAGACATTTCTGTAAAGGGAGACTCTGCTGTGGACATTGCATTAAAGGGGGCTCTGGTGTAGACATTTCTGTAAAGCTAGGCTCTGCTCTGGACATCTCTGTAAAGGGGGACTCTGCTGTAGACATTTCTGTAAAGGGGGCTCTGGTGTAGACATTTCTGTAAAGGGGGCTCTGCTGTAGACATTTCTGTAAAGGGAGGCTCTGCTGTAGACATTTCTGTAAAGGGGGCTCTGCTGTAGACATTTCTGTAAAGGGGGCTCTGCTGTAGACATTTCTGTAAAGCGGGGCTCTGCTGTAGACATCTCTGTAAAGGGGGGCTCTGGTGTAGACATTTCTGTAAAGGGGGCTCTGCTGTAGACATTTCTGTAAAGGGGCTCTGCTGTAGACATTTCTGTAAAGCGGGGCTCTGCTGTAGACATTTCTGTAAAGGGGGGGGCTCTGCTGTAGACATTTCTGTAAAGGGAGGTCTGCTGTAGACATTTCTGTAAAGGGGGGCTCTGCTGTAGACATTTCTGTAAAGGGGGGGGCTCTGCTGTAGACATTTCTGTAAAGGGAGGTCTGCTGTAGACATTTCTGTAAAGGGGGGCTCTGCTGTGGACATCTCTGTAAAGGGAGACTCTGCTGTAGACATTTCTGTAAGAGCTGCAGTGGTGTCGTTGGGCGGAGAAGATTAGGCCTCGGGATATGAGGTTGACTTGGACGGTGGAGGGGTCCTAGTCGTGTCAACAGTCCAGGGCTCTAAAATATGGCTCTGTGGTTCTGATCCAATATACCGTGCATTTACCCTAAATGAACAATATCATACAGCCACTGACAGGGTTAAGTCCTCCTCCCAAATCCAACACCTTATTCTGCAAAAGCAACCTGGTTCCCAAAATAGCAAATTCAACTTGCCTTGCAGAAGGTTCTGGTGAGAACCTTAACATCTACTGACCAGAATGGTGATGGACCTGAGGTGTTTGATGGTCTTTACACGCCACTAGAGATGAGCAGACGTGAACTTTATGATAGAGCAATATGTTCGTGTCGCGTGGATGCGAACCTAAAGTTCTGGTCCGCTTATCCTGGGACACCAAGCGTAAGTAATGTAAGTGAGGACACATCCATAATGACAGTATAATCATACAGGGTCTTGTATACAGCCCTGGTGCCCCATTATATGTAAGATGTAAAGTAAAGTAAATACTGCGCCTCCATAGACTTTTTGTTACATTTCTGACAACGTTCCCCGCACAGACAGTCTCTCTACATGGAATTTTGGCAAATACATTGAGAATATACGTTCCCGCTGTTTCCATGCATTTTATCCATCTGCTTGTTTAAAAATAAATCTATGTGACTTGTGTTACCTGGTGTTAGCAAAACAAATAAGAACGTGTAAGTGAATATATTTTGGGGATCCTGTAGAGATTGTTTGCAGAACTGAGATGCTCTAGAAAGTTTTGGGTTTTAGAAGAAGAATAAGTTCACACAACACAGAACTAAATATTTAGGTAAAGCTCAGATGTGTCAAACTCTTGGCTTGGCAATTCGGTTTACATGAATTTTCAGGTTAGCAGAAACCATTTGGTGGCTGGGTGAGGTGTTAAATAAAATAATAAGACACTCACCTACCTCTGGAGCCCCATTTTAGTGGTTTGGCCTCCATGTCCTTAGTTCTGGTCCTGGGCAAACAGGAAGTGGTAAGACAGGAACGTGGTAAGACAGGAAGTGGTAAGACAGGAAGTGGTAAGACAGGACGTGGTAAGACAGGACGTGGTAAGACAGGAAGTGGTAAGACAGGATGTGGTAAGACAGGACATGGTAAGACAGGACATGGTAAGACAGGACATGGTAAGACAGGACATGGTAAGACAGGACGTTGGTACGGCAGGACGTTGTACGACAGGACGTGGTAAGACAGGAAGTTCTAAGACAGGACATGGTAAGACAGGACGCGGTAAGACAGGATGTTTTAAGACAGGACATGGTAAGACAGGATGCGGTAAGACAGGATGTGGGTAAACAGTAAGTGGTAAGACAGGATGTGGTAACACAGGAAGTGGTAACACAGGAAGTGGTAAAACAGGAAGTGGTAAGACAGGATGTGGTAAGACAGTAAATGGTAAGACAGGACGTGGTAAGACAGGACGTGGTACGACAGGACGTGGTAAGACAGGAAGTGTTAAGACAGGACGTGGTCAGACAGGATTTTTTTAAAACAGGAAGTAGTAAGACGGGACGTGGTAAGACAGGAAGTGGAAGTGGATGATAGGGGAATTGGGAAGGAATGTTGGCTGTGCTTCTGCAATGGAGCACCACTTTCAGTGTGAATATTTTTATTACTTTATTTACATCTCCTCCATTGGGTAATTATTAATCAATAATCAATGGGCGTGCAACAACTGGCTCCCATCCCGATCAGATGAGTGCAGAGGCATCAGTAAGGCTTCTACACTATGGCCGGAGCCAGAAGCATACAGCTCTATCCATAGTGTATCCATTGTCCATCCTAGAGGCTTCCATCTCCAACAAATGAGTAACACGAAGCAGAAGGTTGACCTGACCCTGCATATGCACTTAACATTACCTAGGTTAAGAAGCCTTCCTTCTTCTGTCATATTGTTTTGTGGACTTGATGGGGCCGCAATCATCTTATAATGAGATGAAAGAGTGCCGCATGTGCCAAATAGCTCTTCTTTGTTGGTTTATGAAGAGCTCCCTACCTCATAGAAGCCAAGAAGTGATCACAAGATGCTGTTTATTAGTGTAGTCAAATCTTTACAAAGACAGACAACACTGCTATTTTTGATTTAGGTTTAATTTACATAATTTTTAAAAATTATATTGAATTAATTATTTGTTTCTGGTATGTCTTGATGAATGAACCAGTGATACTACATCTTTTTAGATGTTACTGTATATTTCTGGCCACCTAGCCCCTTGGTGAATCGTGACTATAATGCCTAGATGATAAGCCAGAGGGAGAGAATTTCCTCTGACACCCCTTTAGTGACCCATGATGTTATTTTGGGAAACCAATGGTTTAATATGGAAGCTGAAGGCCCACCTGAAGCCTCAAAGACCTGCAATGGCAATAGACTTCATAGGTCATATTGTTCATTACTGAGAGGCAATAATGGTCAGGTATCATGACCGTACTGACCATAAAGTATTTTATGTGAAGTTGTCAATGTGAAGCCTCTAATGAGTCTAATGAACAAAAGTACATAGTACAAAAACATAAATCTTTGAAGTATTGAAAGGGTTCTAATAAAATTTATGTCCTATCTCAAAAAAACAAGTGTAATGTCCCGCTGTACGGGTTACGTTACAAAATTGTAAACCTTTAATGCCTTCTAGATGTAGGAGAAGTATGGCCAGCTAATCCTATAATATGCATAGGTTCTATAAAACCGGACCTCCCACTCATGAATAAGCTGGACAGCTTGAATATGCTAATGACTCATTGGACATTTCACAGGTCATTTGCATACAGCTTTAGGACCTCATTGCTTAAGTTTACAGGCATGTAGAGGGACAATGAAGGGATAGAGGCAATGCTCTCTAACGGCAGTTTATGAAAATATATTTAGTTTATGGGGTTATTTTGCATGACGGGTTCTCTTTAAGAAAGAGTATTTTCCCTTAATGAGAGGTGTCCTCCCCTTAGCAACGCCGCCATATACTGGTTCCATTTGGTACTGCAGCTGCTTAATCTGCCTGAGAATAATGTTAATTATGTGACCAATAGAATACATTGTTATTCTTATATTGTACAAAGGTGCTGGTTGGATAACACACCTGGGCAGACCACTCCCAAAGGTTATATAAATCCTTGGGGTGGAAAGTTCTGGGACTTTTCTAATATGGTGACATAAAAATATTTTTTTCTTCCATTAAGTGTTCTGTGTAAATGGGGTAAAACATAAAATAAACTATACTTAAATTACAACAGCTGGAAACAAAGAAAATGACAAGTATTTGTGTTGCAGGATTAATGATGGAATATAAAATACCAAAGAAATTGTAAAATTGCTGTTTTTAGTAAACCAAGTTAGAAATTACAGCTTATCCTGCAAAAAACAAGCTATGAAACAGTGAAGTTGTCACCAGTGGGGTAAAAGAAAATGAAGTAATCATTCAGCGATGGAAGGTGCTAAGGCAGAAGTTATGTCCCAGGCGTCAACTTTATCTGTGTCCGGAGGAAGTACAAAGAGTTAAATGCAATGAAAAGCAGGGAGCCATCAGCCACCCGCTCCACTGTTGAGTCTCTGCTGTTTCTGTGGGTGCAATGTGATGACGTCTTTGCACTGTGCACAGCTGCTAGGAAGGGGGCTACCGGAATACACATCACTATATTGATGGGAGCAACAAACATTGGAGAATTACAAAAAGTGGAGTCAAAGGAAAGGAATCATCGGCAGAAGGGACTGCAGAAAGGGGAGAATTATGATTGGGGCTACAGAAAGGGGAGAGTTATTATTGGGGCTACAGAAAGGGGAGAGTTATGATTGGGGCTACAGAAAGGGGAGAGTTATGATTGGGGCTACAGAAAGGGGAGAGTCATTATTGGGGCTACAGAAAAGGGAAAGTTATGATTGGGGCTACAGAAAGGGGAGAGTTATTATTGGGGCTACAGAAAGGGGAGAGCTATGATTGGGGCTACAGAAAGGGGAGAGTTATTATTGGGGCTACAGAAAGGGGAGAGTTATTATTGGGGCTACAGAAAGGGGAGAGCTATGATTGGGGCTACAGAAAGGGGAGAGTTATTATTGGGGCTACAGAAAGGGGAGAGTTATGATTGGGGCTACAGAAAGGGGAGAGTTATTATTGGGGCTACAGAAAGGGGAGAGTCATTATTGGGGCTACAGAAAGGGGAAAGTTATGATTGGGGCTACAGAAAGGGGAGAGTTATGAGTGGGGGCTACAGAAAGTGAGAGTTATGAGTGGGGGCTACAGAAAGTGAGAGTTATGAGTGTGGGCTACAGAAAGGGGAGAATAATGAGTGGGGCTACAAAAAGGGGAGAGTAGTGAGTGGGGGCTAAAGAAAGGGGAGAGTTATGAGTGGGGGCTACAGAAAGTGAGAGTTATGAGTGGGGGCTACAGAAAGGGGAGAATTACGGGTAGGGGCTACAGAAAAGTGAGAGTTATGAGTGGGGGCTACAGAAATGGGAGAGTTATGAGTGTGGGCTACAGAAAGGGGAGAATAATGAGTGGGGCTACAAAAAGGGGAGAGTTATGAATGGGGGCTAAAGAAAGGGGAGAATTATGAGTGGGGCTACAGAAAGGGGAGAGTTATGAGTGGGGGCTACAGAAAGTGAGAGTTATGAGTGGGGGCTACAGAAAGGGGAGAATTATGAGTGGGGCTACAAAAAGGGGAGAGTAATGAGTGGGGGCTAAAGAAAGGGGAGAGTTATGAGTGGGGGCTACAGAAAGTGAGAGTTATGAGTGGGGGCTACAAAAGGGGAGAATTACGGGTAGGGGCTACAGAAAAGTGAGAGTTATGAGTGGGGGCTACAGAAATGGGAGAATTATGAGTGTGGGCTACAAAAAGGGGAGAATAATGAGTGGGGCTACAAAAAGGGGAGAGTTATGAGTGGGGGCTAAAGAAAGGGGAGAATTATGAGTGGGGCTACAGAAAGGGGAGAGTTATGAGTGGGGGCTACAGAAAGTGAGAGTTATGAGTGGGGGCTACAGAAAGGGGAGAATTATGAGTGGGGGATACAGAAAGATGAGAATTATGAGTGGGGCTACAGAAAGGGGAGAATTATGAGTGGGGGATACAGAAAGGGGAGAGTTATGAGTGGGGGCTACAGAAAGTGAGAGTTACGAGTGGGGGCTGCAGAAATGGGAGAATTATGAGTGGGGGATACAGAAAGGGGAGAATTATGAGTGGGGGCTAAAAGAAGGGGAGAATTATCCGTAATGGGCTACCGGAAGGGAGACAATATTAGTTGAGATTGGGGTAGCATAAGGCGGTATTATAATGGGGGCAGTAGATAGGCGTGGTGGGGCCACAATTAAGGGGTGTTATACAGTGTGGTTAGGTTACAAAAATGGGGCATCATACAGGGTGGGGTGTCACTGGAAGGGGGCATTAGGGTATTTGGCCATTGGGTAATACATGGTTTACTGTGTGGGTAGGGCTTGGTGTTTCCGAAAGTTGTGGGGTATGGTATGGGTTTACATTAATGCCACCCCTATCAGCTACATTTGCTGAGATTTTGGGACAGTCCTGACAAATAGGGGATTATTAGTAAGTATGTATTAGTAATCATAGACAGGAGGAAGTATTACGGTGTACGGCTCGCTTCTAGTTTCTTCTTTTTTTCCCTTTAATGAAAAATGTACAGGACACGATGTCTTTTTTGCTTCCCCATCAATAACCTCCGGGCACTTCATATTCTAGTGTGGTTAATGCCGCCTGATTTTCATTCTCAGCACCTGAAGTGAAAAGAATCTATCGTGTTAAAAAGGGTCAAATTAAATTTGGCCGGTCTGTCCAATATCTCACATCTAAATGGCTGTAACAGCAGATGAAAGGAACCATGCAGAAACTCAATAAACGCATTACAAAAAGCTGCTGCTTATTTAGTGGTCAATATAAAGCGGCTTTCTTCTCCTCTCTCCACCTCAGAAGGGCTTACATTATGCTTGCTCTTAATTTGTGTCTTTAATAACATTTTACTACCGGTTTATGAAGAGGTTGTTAGCTTCCAATGTTTTCACTTAATGTACAAATAATGTGCTGTCTTAATGGTTTATATATATTCTAAGTTCATATTCAGATATTGTATAAGTCCCCATTTGCCAAAACCGAGACTCGGATCTATGGATGCGTTGACTATTCAAGACCTCCGGAGAGTTCCTCTGCTCATTAGCACCAAGATGTTAGCCTCGAAATCTCCAGTCCATTGGTCGAACATGATTTTCCAGGACACCCAACCAGACACTCAGTGAGATTGTCCTCCTCATGCTACAAAAATAACTCTGACCTATGAATGCGTTGACTACTCAAGACCTCTGGATATGTCCTATACTTGCTAGCACCAAGATGGTTGCCTCAAAAACTCCAGTCCATGGATCGAATATGATTTTCCAGCACATCCAGAAGATACTCAATGGGATTGTCCCTTCATGCCACAAACAAAACTCAGTTCTAGGGATGTATTGACCAATCAATACCTCCAGAGAGGTCCTCTGGGAGGTACCACCAAGATGTTAGCCTCCAAAACTCCAGTCCATGGATCGGACATGATTTTCTAGCCATCCGACAGATACTCATTGGGATTGTCCTCCCCATGCCACAAATAACACAACTCGGATCTATGGATGCTTTGACTATTCAAAACTTCTGGAGAGTTCCTCTGCTCACTAGCACCAAGATGTTAGCCTCAAAATCTCCAGTGCATGGGTCGGACATGATTTTACAGCACATCCAACCAGACACTCAGTGAGATTGTCCTCCTCATGCTACAAACATAACTCTAACCTATGGATGCGTTGACTACTCAAGACCTCTGGATATGTCCTATACTTGCTAGCACCAAGATGGTTGCCTCAAAAACTCCAGTCCATGGATCGAATATGATTTTCCAGCACATCCAGCAGATACTTAATGGGATTGTCCCTTCATGCCACAAACAAAACTGTGTTCTAGGGATGCATTGACCACTCAAGACCTCCAGAGAGGTCCTCTGCGAGGTAGCACGAAGAAGTTAGACTCAAAAACCCCAGTCCATGGATTGTACATAATTTTCTAGCACATCCAACAGATACTCAATGGGATTGTCGGCCTCATGCCACAAACACAACTCTGATCTATAGATGCTTTGACTACTCAAGACCTCTGTAAGTGTCTTCTGCTAGATAGCACCAAGATGTTAGCCTCAAAAACTCCAGTGCATTTATCGGACATGTTTTTCCAGCCCATCCAACATACATTCTGTAGGATCCAGTTCAGGGAAATTTGGAGGCCAAGAAAGACTCTGGAATGTAAGGAATCTTTCCATACTGGAACACAAAAAAAGATCCCCCATTTTGGAAAGGCTCCAATCAAGATGTGTAGACATAAACAGTTGGCCCTTGTCAAAGTGGTGCGGATCTTTCAGACACATCAATTTGAACCATTGTGAGGAAATAATAATGATAAGGTAGATTGGAATATTTTTTGTCTGTATTTGTGTTTTTTGCTTGTAAACGAAGGTTGCCATTCACAAGCCAAGAACATTCTCCTAAAATCCAGAGCCACCTTTCCCCCAGGTAATGCACATGCATTAGGCCAACCATAATGTACTAAGCCAGCCTCTTCCAGTATGACTCCATGGATATGACCAGTCAGATAGTGTTGCACGGGCCCACCAGAGTACCAGAGGATCTTCTACTGGGCCTAGAATGGAACCCAACACTGGACCTCCCAAGTACCGCAGAAAATCCTACCATGGTCTGATTGGAATATTTATTATCTGTATTTGTGTTTTTGTCTTGTCAATGAAGGTTTCCATTCACAAGCCAAGAGCACCTCATTATAGCATTCTCCTAAAATTGGCCATGATCATGTGACATGGAGGTGGTCTACGGAGAAGTTATTCATCTCCCGAAAGTGAAGACCATGGAGCCCAACTCTTTGATTATTTTGGCCAAACTAATGTAAGCATGCCCGCTACCTCTTCTTGTTTCCATGGTTCCCTTTTAGCAGTCATATGACCCTGTCTCTTTCCCTTTTCATCTGCTGCGCTAAAGTAGGTCAGTGTTTGTCTTGTATTATTCAGTATTCTCAGTGATGTTCTGCGCTGAGGACAATGCGGGTGTTGTGACCCTTTCTGTTACAAAGTGGGTTTTATTTTATTTTTCCATGCCTGGGTAGAGCATAAGCATACATGGATAATTGGTTTGGTGCATTAAATAAGGATGTCCGCCTTCTCGAGAGAATATTACGGGAGTAATATAGAAACTATTTCAGCTTTGATGTGTCTTGTGAATTGTCGAGATAATTCCATTATCTCCTATTACGTTGACATGTTTAGCATGATAATAGAATCAACGTTATTCCGAATTATTCCCCCAAACTTTTTACTTTTCTTTTTTTAATCATTGACTTCCTATTTCCTTACATCTACAAACTAACTGGTGAAACAACAGCTCCCCCTTCAGGGTGGGTCACAAGTTTTGGAAACAAAAACGGGTAAATGACACCTGTAGTGGATTATAATATGGGCGGTTTGGGTGGCCTCCCAGGGCCCATGACCACCTGAACAAATCACCAAGTTCGAAAATGCCCTAAAGAGATAATAAAGAGAAGGATCTCCGGCCATGAAATACACAATCTCTCAACACATATATATACAAGGGTCCTTTCAGGACCTTTGAAGGTCCTACTATGGTCCTGAAACTGCGGAACCAAAAGTGGACAGATGATACCCACCACTTTTTCCAATATGCTTGATTCTAGTACCATATAAATGCCATTAAATAAAGGCCTTAATCTGCCCCTGGGTGACGGGGCTAATCTTTTAGGCTATGTTGTACCATGGTTGTTATTGAAATCTGCCATATTGGATCAAGGGAAAGGTTTTTCCAATAGGAAGGTGGTCATGTGAATGTGTTAACTTGAGCTGCTCCCATGCTGAATTGGATCCTATTAGGCATCTTTACTGGTGAGCGGTCCCTTAATTATCTCCAATAATCGGAACTTCCCGCAAATTTTTCAGAAACTTTGCGGTTTTTAGACAAAAAGTAGCGGAACTAGTTTAGCGTCTCGCCTTCTCCCCCTCCCTGCACAATGACCCCCTGACAGGTCACTGAGCATGCCCAAAACACTCATGTGGTCCAAAAGTTATGAACACACAAAGTTGCAACAACAACCAGGAACGTTCCCTGTGATGCACAGCTATGTGTTGTCCCTGGGGCTTAAACACTGAGCTGCAGGCACTGGATCCAATCCTTATGAGGCCGCAGGAGAATCTATGAAGAATCTCGGTGCTATTAATGTTTGAATCTGAGACAATTCTGCTAGATTCAGCTACAAGTCTATTATCTCATTGGAAAAACTTTTCCCTGATCCAATATGGAGGTTTTGAAGATGGCCGCCATGTTCCAGGCATAGCTTAAAAGATAGGCCCATCACCCACTACTTGCAGGGGGACCAGATATGTAACTTCTTTTTATTTTCTGAAATAAAAGTGTAGTCAGTGAACTTTTGATTCATCTTGTAGATTTATTTGAATGTTAACATCATCTGGTCTTTTTACCCCTTATACTGCAGACACATAAACATCCATACAAGCTTATCCCTCATTCACACAGCCGTTGGGGGATGTATATACAGCCAACGTTTACACATTGGATATACGCCCCCCATAGGCACGCCGCCGTATGGAGCGGTATGGTGCAGCAAACGTGCGGAACTGTACCATTCCGTAACCGGAATACGGCGCTGTGCCCCATGTTTCTCTATGGAGAGGGGCGGGTGTAAGCAGCGCTCATCCCCTCCTCCTCTCCCCGGTGCCTACGTGTGCCCTCCGTACTATGGTATGGTGGGCATACGTTAGTGTGAATTAGCCTAATACATATAGGGGAGATTTATCATCAAGTGTCTGAGGTAAAACTGTTGCAGTATCCCATGGCAACCAGTCAGAGCTCAGCTTTCATTTTATAAACAGCTGTGGGAGAATGAAAGCTGAGCTCTGATTGGCTGCCATGGGCGTCTAGAACAGTTCTGCTCTCAGGCACTTCTGATAAATCATATATATATATATATATATATATATATATATATATATATATATATGTTATGGTATATAGCAGTGATGGCAAACCTTTTAGACATTGAGTGCCCAAACTACAACCAAAACTCATGTATTTTTCGCAAAGTGCCAATGCGACAATTTAAGCAGTAACTTATTACTCCCTGCTCTTTCGCAGGTTTGAATTGTATATGCACCTGAGGTCACCAATACAGTAGAAAGAAGGAGAAAAAGTTTGGATTATCATTGTAGCTTCCTTCTAGGGTCCTGGGCTGCAAGAGGCCTTAAGTCCTGTCTGACGAACACTGCCCTTGGGTGATGGCAAGGGTGCCCATAGAGAGGGCTCTGAGTGCCGCCTCTGGCACCCGTTCCATAGGTTCGCCACCACTGGTATATAGTATAGCAAGATGCTAGAATTAGCATTTATTAAAAATGACTTCCTATACCTCCATCAAGCCTGCACCCAGTAGTACCTCTATGATCCCCACGCTGGTCACATACACCAGGCGCATGCCATTTTATTGAATGGAACTGAGCTGCAATACCATGATCAGCCACTACACAATGTAAAGTGCTGCGCTTGGTGAGCAATAAAGAGACCTCTAAGTTTGGCCTGACGCCATGTTAGCCGATTGTTGAGATTCCGGCTGATATTAACGGGATATCGTTAAAATAAGTCATTAAAATGTCAGTTTTGGAAAAGCCCTTTAAGTAGAGGGATCATTTTTAGAATCTAGTAAATCTGCATTGTTCCTTCCAATCTGTTGGGATTACTTTAACAAGATTATGATCCTTTACTCTAATACACTGGGTCCATGGAGAATGGGGATTGTAGTAGGTCTATAGTAAATTATTCTTCCCTAGTCACAGTACAAGCAAATGGTCAGAACCAGCCCCTCCACGGTGTAGAAGATCAGTATTGTGTGATGGAGCTGCTACTGCCGGAGGGCGTCAGGAATATGTAATGTAGACTTTCGGGCGCAGTCATGTGGAAGGCGTCTCATACAGTAATGTGTGTCCTCAGTTTTACAGCAGTTGCCTCCAGTGTTAATACCTAGTTATGTCATGTTGTAAACTTCTCGCAGTTCTGCTGAGTTTTCAGCACATCTTCACCAGAGATGACATCTCCATTATACGAGAAGATAAGACGCGCACAGTATCCGCGCTGTTGAGGCTCCACATCACTAAAATGTGACCTTATATGAAGAGAATTTAAAGGAAATCAATTATTAGATTTTTACTTTATTAAGTATTCACCCTGCTGGGATCTTATGTTTTTTTAGGGGGCTCTGCTCCTTTACCTTATAAAAATTAAGTTTAACTTCAAATGAAGCCCAAGTGCTCAAGGGGGCGTCACCAGAGCCCCTCCAGGCTCCAGGGTCTCTGGCTATTACACGCCCCCCAGAGCACATCTTTCTCCCACCTCTCTGTAAACTTTTCCCTCCATCTATCTGTTGGAAATATAGCGGCCGCACGGAGATAACAAGAGCTAACAAGATTTCTGGCAGAAGGAGCTGGGAGGCGGGAGAGAAGTGCTCCGAGGGCGCGTGTAACAGCCAGAGATCTCGGACTCCTGAGGGGCTCTGGTGACGCCACATCCCCACAGCACCCAGGCTTTATTTTAGAAAAGTTAAACTTAGTTAAACTAAATGAGCAAAGCTCCTAATAAATATAATATATAATAAAATAATAATATATTCTATTCTGGGTAGATTCCTTATGATAGATTTTCGTTAAAGAACCATTTGGTTGCTTGCCTCTAACTAGCATCCACCTACAGGCGACATAGAAATCCTGGGACACTATAGCAAAAGCAGGTTTTTGCGCCTATAAAAATGCAAAACTTTTAATGAATTTATATACTGCCCCTCCTGCTATACAATGACCCTTCAAAAATTTGTATACAGCCCCCCCAGATTTACAGGGACCCTCTCATATATGCTACCCCCCCCCCCTATTATAAAGCACACCCTCATGAATATGTATATATATACATTTTTTTGCATCCTCCAGTGCCCTATCATGACTTTAGATACTGCCCCCTCTGCTATATGGTGCCTCTTCATGAATTTATACACAAGGCACTCTTTCATTAATTCACTTAACCCTTGCTCGTGAATTTATGCAGACAGAATAGTTTTTTTTTTTAGTTTTGTCCTCATGTTCAATTTGTATTTAAGTCAGAACAGGTGTATTTTGAAAGTCTAACTCCAGACATAGCATTTAGTTGTCCCTGTGACTATAGGATTTTCAAAATTTTGGTCCATCATGGGAACAAGGATTAACAATAAAGCTTCACTGCAGACGCCTGTCATAACTGCTATGGTGACCATTACAGCCTGGGGCCAAAGTAACCAGCATCCAGGGAGCTTCACCAGAGGTCACGGGAGCCACAGAGGTCCGTCTGTAACTACGAGTTGTCTGTAAGTTGGGTTTTCTTAAGTCAGCATCTGCCCACTCTTAAATTTATTTACCGCCCCATCCACCTCTATACTGGGCTCCCTCATAAATGTATATACAGCTCCCTCCCCCACTATACTTGTTATAAATGTTACTTAGTTTATATAGGGTTGAAAAAAGACACATGCCCATCTTCAACCAAGGAAGGGAAGGGATTGGATGAGGAAGGTATTGAGGGAAAACAATTCTATATAACATATCCATCAATGTTATTTAGGTGTAAAAAGGCATCTAAACCCTTCTTGAAGCTCTCTGCTGTCCCTGCTGTGACCAGCGCCTGAGGCAGGCTATTCCACAGACTGACAGTTCTCATAGTAAAAAATACCTGTCACCTCTGGTGATGAAACCTTGTTTTCTCCAGACGGAGACAGTGCCCCCTCGTCTTTTGATTTGATTTAATCTGAAACAATTTACCACCATATTTTTTGTATGGACCAGTCGTCTTTTTTCCAGACTAAATAAATCTAGTTGTTTTAATCTTTCCTCATAACTGAGACTCCATACCCCTTATCATTTTTGCGGCTCTTCATTGTCCCCATAGCTCCAGGGCCTCCTTTTTATGGACCGGAGCCCAGAACTGGACAGCATAATCCTAAGCTCTGTACATAAATACTGCATCAGAACTGGGATTGATACAGCATCAGAATCTAGCGCAGTATATAAACACAGCACTAGAAATAGGCTCCGTACATAAATACAGCATCAGAACTGGGTTTCATACAATAATACAGCAGCAGAACCTAGCTCAGTATATAAATACAGCACTAGAACTGGGCTACGTACATAAATACAGCATCAGAACTGGGTTCCATACAGTAATGCAGCATCAGAACCTAGCTCAGTATATAAATACAGCACTAGAACTAGGCTCCGTACATAATTACAGCATCAGGGTATTTCTGGGTATGATACAGAAATTGAGACCCTCCATACCCCTTATCATTTTTGCGGCTCTTCATTGTCCCCATAGCTCCAGGGCCTCCTTTTTATGGACAGGAGCCCAGAACTGGACAGAATATTCCAGGTGAGGCAGAACCTCCAAATATATCCAACTCATTTCATTATATCCGGGAATCCCCCAGCATACATTTCTACCTTTATATTTGGCCAAAGATAAAACAAAAAATCCTACATACCCGCTTGTATGATCGGGCTCTTCTGTCATGGGTGATGAAGTTATTGCGCCGCCTCTGTCTGGTTTTTTTTTTTTACCTGTGTGGACCTGACAAATGTTATTCTCAGGTTGGTAGATAAAAACCTGTTGAACCAGCGAGACCTTCGGTGATCACAGGTCATCTAGGAAATCTTAGTGTCCACTCTCCCCTCTGGTGAAGTAAGGCATCACACCTTGCCCCTTCATATCAATGTAATGGGGCACATTTACTTACCCGGTCCAGTCGCGATCCCACGGTGCGTTGTCTGGCGAGGATTCGGGTCTGCCGGGATTCACTAAGGTCATGCGCCCGATATCCAGTAGGTGTCGCTGCTGCGCCAAGGTCTGCCGGAGTTCACCTTCTTCTTCCCGGTACATGTAAGTGCTGGTCTTGGGACACAAATCGTTTTTTAAATTCCACAGTTTTTCCGAATCCATCTGTCACGTGAAAGCAGACGCCGATGCGCCACAATCCGATCGTGTGCGCCAAAATCCAGGGGCAATTCGGCGCAAAACGGAAATATTCGGGAAACCCGGCGAAAGTGCGGCGTTCAGACCCTTAGCAAACGAGCACCAATGTGTGAAAGGACAGGAACTTCAGAGCAAGAAGGTCTCGACGTGTCCTATACTTGTTCTCGCCTGCAATGTGAGTACAATGGCCGCCACGTGGGAAGGTAGAAACCTGTGAGCCCTGGTTATAAGGTGTCAGCGAGATAATCATCATCAACATTTTCATGGAACTGGAAGAGGCGTCGGCTTTCATAATGAAAAATAGACTTTTTTTTTACGGCTCCCTGCAGATACTTAAATGCACGTCAAAAAGAGCAGAAAAACTAAATTCTAACAAAATATAGGGGAAAGAATCCTGCTCCTGCTCTATAGCAGCTACAGACAAGATTTTGGTGTCATTCTAAAGATGACAATCACATTTTTCAAAACACATCACCATGTTCTGTGGAAACGAAGATACAGGCATCTAAATACATATTTGGGAATGCGAGTCGCAGGTAAAGATTCCGGATTCTAACTGACAGCACCTTAGCTTATAGCACCACAAACCTGAGGCATATTGAGAGATGAAACTCTCACCTTTACAGCGACAACATGGCTGTAGCTGCTATAGAGGCCAAGACAGAGACAGAGAAATGATCTCTCTCATCCGAGAACAGAATACGAAATGGTAATTTCCCAGTTACATTTTTTTCATTATGCATTTTTAATTAAAATATGTACAGCTCCCACCAAATTTTAATATAGTGGCAAAACTCAGCTCAGTACATAAATGCAGCATCAGAACTAAGCTCAGTAGTTAAATATGGCACTAGAACTGGGTTCTGTACATAAATACAGCATCAGAACTGAGTTCCATACAGTAATACAGCACCAGAACCTAGCTCAGTATATAAATACAGCACTAAAACTGGGCTTTGTACATAAATACAGCATCAGAACTGGGTATGAAACAGAAATACAGCATCAGAAACAAGCTCAGTGTATAAATACAGCACTTGAACTAGGCTCCGTACATAAATACAGCATCAGAACTGGGATTGATATAGAAATACAGCATCAGAACCTAGCTCAGTATATAAATACAGCACTAGAACTCGGCTCTGTGCATAATTACAGCATCAGAACTGGGTATGATACAGAAAAACAGCATCAGAACCTAGCTCAGTATATAAATACAGCATCAGAACTAGGCTCCCTACAAAAATTGCACCAGAATCAGACTCCATCCACAAATGCAGAGTCTTTTCTATGTTGTTCTATGATTATCTTTAATGAAATCTATGATCTATGATAATATATAACAAAATATATGATACGTGGTATTTCCAAACTACAACCAAAACCCACATATTTGTGGTAAAGTGCCAACATGACAGTAACGTATTTGTCTCCAGCAGCTTTCGATCGTATTGGAGTCCTATGGACGTCAATACAGTTGAAAGGATGAAGTGAAACGTGGTTCCCGTGCTATAGGTTTGCCAACAGTGATCTAGGTCAAATTGCTGTACAAAACTAATTTTTTAGGCAATAAATGAGTCAAGTCAATAAATTTAGGAATAAAAAAGGAACACAAAATTTTGTTTTTGTGCATGACCTTACCATCTGATATAATTTTTATATATATATATATATATATATATATATATATATATATATATATATATATATGTTCTGTCGAAAGGGGGATGATTTCATAGTTAAAACTTTTTTTTCTTCAAGATATACTAATAAAATAGGTTCCGTACAATCATTTATTAACATGTCGCAGTAATTATGGAGTATATTTAGCTAATTGTAAGGCATGTTGTTAACATAGTAGAACACTTGTTTGTTATAATATAAGAGATGTCTGTGAAATATCTTGGATATATCAAGACATTTTTGAACACAACACAAGTCTAGAAGTATCTGCTATAGAAATGGTTAAAGGGCTGTTCCCAAATGGGCATTCACATTTCATTTAATTCAACTACTATATATAAACATTTCATAAATTTCATGTTATTAGAAAACAAATATGCCCACATAAATGTAGGCAGCATTTAAACAAGACAGCTTTCCTTGGATACGACCACTTCCGCACTCTGGCAGCGGTGGTCACACATGGGCTATTGAGTCTTGCTCGACCAATTGGATGCAGCGTTTATTACCACATCACGGCTGTGGGACACGCAGTATGTCCCCAACATTCCATATGCAATAATGTTTTGTTTCAATCCTTTCGGCAGCGGTGGTCGTATCCAAGGACAGCAATCTCATGGCTACATTCATGGGGAATTATCTTCACACATTGTTCTTAATAACATGCAATTGAAAAAAATGTTCATACATGGCAATATATTTATATATATATTCAATTTAATATAAATGCCTGGACAAGAATACCCCTTTTACCTGCTCTGAAAAGGTGGAAACACAAATTCCACAACAGAGAGTAATTTTAGATATTAGATATTGGCTAATGTCACATAGGTCAGGTACATCATCATAAGATACCTTCAATAGCTGACACCTAGGCTTTTGATGATTGACGTGGACTATGGGACCTCAATCAATCCAGGAAAAATCATTCCTGTTTGACTGTTCTCCAACACCGTAACTTCTTACAGGTCATTTGAATCTCCCCCAAATCTCATCATTGTGATCATGTCGCTGTCCTCGATAACACAGTTTGGTGGTGGATTGTTGCAGGGCCGGCTCCGAAACTGGGCATAGCGGGGCAAGTGCCGGGGCCCACAGCTGCCTGATGGGGGGGGGGGGGCACATAAGGCTGTACATAAGGAATCCATAGGGGTGAGGGGGGATGTATCTAATGAATCCATAGGGTGTCAGAGGGGCTTATATAAAATACCCTTATGGAGGCTCTTATTCATGGGATGATAAACTAGGGAATATTTTAGGGAACAGGAGACTGTATTAGTTTCAGAATTTTTAATGCTGCCACTTAAGTTTACTGCAAAGGGGCCCACTGAGGCTTTGTCACCCAGTGGCCTACTGAAAGCTGGAGCCGACCCTGGTTTGTTGACCTCATCCATGACCGGTTCCCTTTAAGTCTACTCCCTAACAATAAGGTTGTTTTTTTTCCCATATAATCCATTTAATATGAAATTATCATGAAGTTCTATTACTCTTAAGACTCTAAGATTTGCTTCCGTTTCTAATTCCCTGTTACACAACCCTAGTTTGGTGGCAACGAACCCTTAACTTATCTCCAAAGCTGGTCGTCACGCAGCACCCCAGCCGGTGGCTCATTGTCCAATGACTTAGTTAACGTGTCCTGTAGCATTGGATGACTCCAAGATGATGACGTCAAGTCTTTGTCATGGGTCTACACACCCGTGGATTTCGAGAGAGACCCTTTTTTTTTTCTTTTTTAAATCTGGATAAAACGAACTTAAAAAGAACAAATTAATTAGCTTTAAATATTAAATTGTCCTGTTTAGGTGGAAAATGTCCCTTAAGTACATAAAAGGGCACTTGTCCACTTTTTTTTTTATCAGTAAGAAATCGGCACACACACAAAAAAAAATGTATCTGTAAATCAAAGCCGTAGCCTCCACTTGTTGTGCTCTTATAAATAACAGCATGTCGGCATAAAAGAAAATAATTAAGTATTTTCCTCTTTCTGCTGAAGTCAAATTACAGTCGCCATTTAGAAAATGTACATGTCTGCAATTTAAGTGAACTATTACCATCTGTATTATGGCAGCGCGAGACTCTCAAAAGCTTTATGTTCAATCATATAAAGATTTTTTGCGTCCTTATAAGGTATATTTAATGGAGAGCAATTTTGCCTTGTTTTTTTTCTACTTTCGTTTTTTTTTTTCCGTGTCTTAAAAGTTGTCTAATTCGAGGTTGTTGCGGCTTAAAGAACAGAAAGCTAAAAGGTATCTCTCTAACAAATGTTATTAGCATCTGCCGTGGTGGACATGGAGTTCTTCTCCGAGTGGGTTGAACCCAGTTCTACGTGACTCTAATATGTAAAGAACACTAAAAAATTTAATACCGTATTCTTCAGTTACCCTTAGTTATGTATATGACTATACAAGTTGACGTCATGTTCTGCAATATTCTTGTACTATGCCTATTGGACCACCTATGCTTGGCTTTGGTTCCACGATGCCCTACGAGGCGCTACACTGTTGCCATGTATCTGTCATGGCATTGATGATATATCTATGTCTGATGTTTAATAAAGTTTTTCTTAAATGGAAAAAAAAAATTGCTACCGACTTGAGTAAGAGGCATGATCCCAATAGGCGTGGTCCATAGGGCGTTGAAAATGACACCATCAGGGAAGGGATAGTGAGTAATGTTGGGCGGACCTGAACTGCAATGTTCAGATCTGTGCCGGACCTTGCGGATTTGGGTCACTGAAACCGGACTTTAGTGAGAAGTTTGGGTTCGGAATTTCGGCTCCCCCCATCTTTCCTAGGATCGTCAGGATCAGGACAGGATCTCAGCCAGAAGTTCTAGGCCAGTGGTGGCGAACCTATTGCACGGGTGCCAGAGGTGGCACTCAGAGCCCTCTCTATGGGCACCCAGGCCATCACCCCACCACAGAGTTCGCCAGACCGGACTCAAGGCCTCTTGCAGTCCCAGGCAGCCCAGGACCCTAGAAGGAAGCTACAATGATAATCCAAACTTCTTCTCCTTCTTTCTACTGTATTGGTGTTGTCAGGGGCCTATATCATTTAAACCTGTGATAGAACAGGGAGTAATAAGTTTCTGCTTAAATTGTCACATCGGCACTTTGCAAAAAATGTGTGGGTGTCGGTTGTAGTTTGGGCACTCGTCGTCTAAAAGGTTTGCCATCACTGTTCTAGGCTAAACACTAACAGCCATTTTTCTTAGGATCGTCACTAGCGTCAATCACGTGCATGCACCACCGGTATTAATATCGTGCCGGGGTCATTTAAAGGGTTACTTGGGTGCTGGTGTCAGTCACGGGTGTTATAGGTTGGCGTTACTGTTCGGGTACCCATACCCAACTTATTCAGGGTTCGGCCAAACTCAGTGATGCCGAATCTTAACAGGTTTACTCATCATTAGTAGAGAGCCCTAAGTCTAAAACCCCCCAAACTGTCTCTGTCTTTATGACAACTGCCCAAAAGTGATGGCCCTTTACTGGGCGATGTTCTATACGCTTAGTAATGTGAATGGGAAAGGAGGAGAATAAGTAAATGTCCAGATCAGGAATCCAAGGAGTTGCCATGGAAAGGTCAAAACAGTAATCAGACAGGAACCAGGGTAATATCTCACCTGAAAGACAGGTGTAGAGCGGATGTCAGAGTTGCTGGCCTCTCGTACTGCTAGCAGAGGACAAAACAGATACCTTTAAGGGGCATAACTAAGTGCTCATTGTCCCTGGAGCAAATGTTCCATATCGTGGCCACTAAACTTACCAGACAAATCCCAAAACCCCAACCCAAGACTCCTGACAACATTAATAATAACTTATGACATCACCATTTTGCTGGCCCGCATTCTGAAGACAGACATGACACAACACATGCTGGGATTTGTCTCACAAACCACAAGGTTATTCAGTGACTACAAGTTACTTTTCCATCTGTTACAGATCTTCACAATTCCTTCTCCCAGCCAAGACTTGTAGAATTATCTTCACAGATGTCTTCATCTTTTTCAGATGTCCACACTGTGCTCCTAAAACAAACACAGTCGGTTTGTTCTACTGCCCCTTCTTAGAGAAAAGATAAGGAATGGTTATCTTTCACAGTACGTACGACCAGGATGCTCAGCTGCCTATGGAGAGGGGTGAGGGGCGCGCGTCCCCTCCCCTTCTACGGATGGCAGTAGCATATATTCGTGTGCATGAGGCCTAAGATAGTAAATCACAACAGCCAATCTTTGTGCCTAGCAAAGTTGAAACCACCAAGTATTGTACAGTTCCCTTTGAACCCACTGAAACGTGTCCATTACATTTTTAGGTGTGTTATATAGTGAAATATAGGACCTGTGCAGAGAGTAAGGGGTATTCCCGATGTTGGTATCTTCCACAATACAGAATTCTTAGTCTTTTTAGGAACGCGCTCCATGATTGTCATGGTTCCTGGCGCTCAGCCCGGCCATTATATCACATACACAGGGATATACAGTAAGTAGCTCTGTGTCTTCTGTGGGGAATTGTCAGGTCAGTGTTTGCCAAAAAAAGCAATCTCCCTTCTCCCACTCGTATTCATGAATGCAAATATGTAGGGACGACCTGTTCTCTGTGCAGAATTGCATAACCCGGGATCGTTAGTATTAACTGTTTGATAGCTGCAGGATTTATTTTTACAGTCTGTCTGCGTTCTCCTTTTTATATATACAAGGACCATTGTATAAGGAGAGAAAATCAGAGGTGCCCTGGTGACCATACACATGACCATGGCTGGATCGGCCGCCCTCCTATGTGTAGTCCTGAGCGGACCTGACCTCGGCTGACACCGCAGCACCTGCTCCAGTAGCAGTTATGTCACCAGCCTGTTACTGATGTCACTGATGTCACAGATGTCACTGATGTCACCAGCCTGTCCCTGATGTCACTGTCACTGATGTCACTGAAGTCACTGTCACTAATGTCATGGACCTCTGGCTTAGTGTCCCAAATCATCCTGTATCAGACAAATATAAATAAATGTAAAAACAGGAATGCCCACATTAGACAGAATTCACAAGGATGCCATCAGTAACCAGCAGTAACAGGGATGCTCCAGTAGTCATAGGGATGCCCCCACTAGTCACAGGCATGACACTAGTCGACACAGGGATGCCCCCAGTAGCCAGTATTCACAGAGATGCCCTTAGTAGTCAGTAGGAACAGGGATGCCACCAGTAGTCAGTAGTCACAGGAATGCTGTTATTAGTCACAGTGATGTCCCCAGTAGCCAGCAGTCACAGATATGCCCCCAGTAGCCAGTAGTTACAGGCATGCCCCCTGTAGCCAGTAGTCATAGGGATGCCCTGAGTAGCCAGCAGTCACAGGGATGCCCCTAGTAGCCAGTAGTCAGAGAAATGCCCCCAGTAGTCACAGGAATGCTGCCATTAGTCACAGTAATGCCCCCAGTAGCCAGTAGTCACAGAAATGTCCCTGGTAGCCAGTAGTCACAGGGATGCCCCCTGTAGCCAGTAGTCACAGATATGCCCCCAGTAGCCAGTAGTCACATGGACGCCCCAGTAGACACAGGGATGCCCCCACTAGTCACAGGGATGACCCCAGTGGACACAGGGATGCCCCCAGTGGCTAGTAGACACAGAGCTGCCCCTTGTAATCAGTAGTTACAGGGATGACCCCAGTAGACAGTAGTCACAGGGATATCCCCAGTAGCCAGTAGTAACAGAAATAACCCCCAGTAGTCACAGGGATGTCCCCAATAGCCAATAGTAACAGAAATGCCCCCAGTAGTCACAGGGATGCCCCCAGTATCCAGTAGTCACATGGATTCCCATAGTAGCCAGTAATCACAGTGATGCCCCCAGTAGCCAGTAGTCACAGGAATACCCCCAGTAGCTAGTAGTCACAGGGATATCTCCAGTAGCCAGAAGTCACAGGGATGCCTCCAGTAGCCAGTAGTCACAGGGATGCAGCCAGTAGCCAGAAGTTACAGGGATGCACCTGGTAGACAATTGTATAAAACTGTGGTGTACTACACTGCTTCACTGAACACAGCCACCACGGGCTCTAGACCAAGGTAAGTAAAAGTGTATTTCCTTTTCTTTGTTGAGTCCAGACCGGATTAATTTAGGGTGATTTGGGACACTAAACTAGTAGTCCATAAGGACTAGTTTCTACTTGACAAGTTCCTTTTAAAACTGTGTTCACATTGCATTTGAGATTTTGGTTAAAGAGGTATTTTCATCTGTGCATTCACATTTGTTTAAATCCATCTGCCATATATAAACATTTCTGTAATTGAATGTTATAAAAAAGGCCCTGTTTGAAGATCATTTCCCAATAAATTAGCTATGTTGTCCCTTAGAAAAGAGATAGGTGTCCTTGGATACGGCCACCTTCACACTCTGGCAGTAGTGTGCACACATGCGCTATAAAGGCATTTGACCACCTGGATTCAGCGCTCACAATCTCAGGATGCCTCTTGGACATACAGTAACTCTTGGACATTTTATATGAGACAACTTCTTGTTTCTTGCACCATCACCTCAGCAGACGTGGTCGTATCCAAGGACAGCAATCTTATTTCTAAGGGTTAACATGGCTACATTTATGGGAAATTATCTTCACACAGGTACATTTTTATAACATCCAATTGAAGAAATATCTGTATATATGGCAGAAGAATTATATCTCCATTAGATCAGCAGGGTCATACCGGACATTACTGATCAGTACCGTACTGTACTTTTTCAGGTAACCCCCACCAATCTCACATAGATAGGCCATCAATATAGTGTAACGCTTGATGCGGAGGCAGCAAGATCTCTGAACTCTGGCTGCATAATTGCCACTCAATGGATGTAATTGTTCTGTTCAGCTTTAAGAGCACATGGGCCGAGGTTCTTATGTAAATGGAACCGCTCCTCATGACATATAACCCATTAAGCAGCTTAAAAGGGACCTACTCCATCCCGTGCATTATATTTGTGGAGTGCAGATAAGGATCTCTCAGTGAATACACATGATCTCTTTAACATCTTTGCCTTCTCCATAAACATTTTCAGCGCCACAAATGGAGCATTTCCTTCGTATAATCGATGTGAACTCACTCGATCCTTTGACCTGGTTTTCTATGTCACCCACATTATCCTGGTTAAAAAAAAATCTCATCTGGGAGAACATTTTACTTCTGCTTGAATGGCAGAATTCAGAAAGATTCCACCTTCAGAACCATTTTGTATCATTCTAGAAATGGTTCCTTTAACCCCTTCACCACTAAACCGCTTTAGATTTTAGGACCGCGTCTGATTTTTTAAATCTGCCCTGTGCCACTATAAGCGGTTGTGACCTGGGAACGTTGGTCAGGGCATATACTCTACTGCCCCCCAGCATCAGTCTCTTTTTACTTGAAAAAGGGGTACTTAGTAACCCCGAAACACGTGCCTTTGAAACATTTTGGTTTCCGTTTTCTCCCACCAGGATGACTGACTGTAAACCAAGCGCACTTACATACTGGGTTGTGCCCCCTCTGGCAGAATCAGGAAGGTAGGTCAGGGACAAAAACATAGTAAACAGAATAGTCAGAGGTTAGATCTGAGGTCAATCACTAGAAGGTTATGCTGTAAATAATCAGGGAGAAAATAGTGGTCAGGAACCATAGAAATGATCAGGTCATGGAACAATAGTCCAGGTAAGGCAACAGTTATATGTAAGTGTTAGAACAGCCAAAATCACCGGCAGAGAAATCCAGTTCCATGGAAAGCTTTAAATCTGGCTCATAAGAGAACTAATAGCCAGCTGAGCAAGGCACTGAGGATTTTAACCCTTATATACCTCTCAGATGAGTACTGCAATCAGAAAATGGGGCACATTTACTTACCCATCCAACGGAGTTCACTGAAAGTGCGTTGTCCGACGATAATGCGCTGTGCCGCGATTCACTAAGATCCTGTGCCCGATATCCTGCATGTGTTGCTTCCCCGCTCAGGTCCCCGGAGTTCACCTTCTTCTTCCTGGTGCATGTAAGTGCTTGGTCGTGCGACACAACTTGAAAGTTAAATCCCGCGCTCTGTCCGAATCAGTCGGATCATCAGACGACACGCCCCCTAATGCGTGCTGCATGGAAGCCATCGCAGCCGCGCCAAAAAAGGATTGTGTGTGCCAAAAACATCTGTTAAATATTTGTCAAAGTCTTGCAAATCCGGAAAAAAGACGAACAGTGCGATCCGTGACCCTTAGTAAATGAGCCCCAATGTGTCAGATCTCTCTTGTCAGAGCTCTCTCCTCTTTTTTGGCCTAAGACAGTATAAAAAAATAAACCTTTATCCACAATTTTTGGAAAAAAAACCCCCAGGAGAATAAAATTGTTGTTGCCCTGGGCCGCCCAGGGCCGGTTCTAGACAAAGTGGGGCCCTGGGCAAAACTAAAAGTGGGGCCCCAAAATAAAACTATTTTATGACCAGTCACAGTCAGTAAGAGACACCCCCCCCAGTATGGTAAAACAAACTGTAATTTTGGAGAATTTTATAGGAGACAGATAGATGATAAGGAGATTGATGGGCAGCATGGTGGCTCAGTGGTTAGCACTACAGCCTTGCAGCGCTTGTCAACATCTGCAAAGAGTTTTTATGTTCTCTCTGTGTCTGCGTGGGTTTCCTCCGGTTTCCTCCCACATTCCAAAAAATTACTGGTAGGTTGATTAGACTGTGAGGCCCATTGGGGAGAGGGACACTTGCCCCATTTTCACAATTGCATTTGATTCGAACTGAAACATTTTGCAAAAAATTACTTAAAATTTGACTTTGATGGCAACAAATGTGCTCCAAACAGAAAATATTTACCTTCACATCTCCTAAATGTAATAGATGGACATGAGTTCACAAATGTCCCACATTGATCTGTTCCCATAAATAAATCCACATAATATCACTTAAACTGTAATAACTAGATATCTGCTTTTCAGCTATAAATTTTTACACAGTCACAACCTGCAAAATATAGCAATAAAACAGAATAAAAAGTAAAGGCGCCATAAAACCTATAGAATTATGAAAGCAGACAACCAGGCGATGCATTTGGCAATTAACATTCAAAATTTCCTCTAAAATATGTACAAATCCAGATACTTATATAAAGAAAATATACTTTCCTAAAACCGTAAGATGTGAGGAGATCATACAGACCCCACACCAATATACTGTATTCACCAAAATATGCAGCAAAGGGAACTGCAGAAAATTCACACAGATGTATCATTGTCTGTTCCTTACACAATGGTAACCCAAATAAATAACTATATATCCATAAACCAAGCTAATGAGATAATAAAGTCACGTTTAGATTTGCGCCAATGTATTATCCGCACAATAACAAAACCCTCCGCGCTTCATAAGAATTTGAGTGAGAACGTCATAACATAGGTGTAAGTAATGGAGGATGATGGGAAATAAAAACTTTATACCAGGACATGTGTGTGTTTTTGGTGTTACATATAACTTTATGGACATGTTCTGGGTCGCGGTGTTAATATATAATAGCGACATCAGGCGAAGAGGATCGAATGTGCATCATATCAGTCAATTTTCCCAACAAAAAAAACTATCACAAAGTAAAAGGGAATAAGAGAGAAAGTGTGTTCTAAGATAGTTCTGGATGGAGAAGGGTTAAAAACATGAATATTAGTTGATATTATTCCTTCTGAAAATGTAGTAACATATAAAGTGAATATTTCCATTATCTGTGAGGTGCAGCAGCTCCTGTGTGCAGCAAATGCTCCCTGCAGCCTGGAGGGGGGGTACGCTTCAGGGGGCTGTATCTCTGGCTCTGTGACACATAGAACCACACTTCTTTTTTCTTATGGAAGAAGAGAGTCTTCTCTTTTATATGAATCTAAATTTGTGTTACTATGTTTTAGGAAAATGGAGATAATAACTGTTAAACTGCCGTTGGGAGTGATTTTTATATATAAAAATGGCACCTGATATTCTCACTTTAAACCTGAATATCTCTGGATCCCTGGCACCTAGAAACACAATTCAAGATTCATTTGAAAGAAGAGATTCTCCCCTTTCTCCCAGGGGCCCTGGGCAATTGCCACCTTTGCCTACCCATAGCGCCGGCCCTGCCCTGCACTAAACCCTAACAAACAGACAATGTCATAATCCCATCTCCTCTAAATTCTCCAACAAGCAATATGTTATAATCAATAGCTTTACATTTTGCATAAATCAATAGCAAAGGTAAATACAAGAAACACGTGTCTCATTACAGGAAAATTCTTCTTTCTCCTCTTACCTGGTTCCTTTCATTCCTCCATCTTCCATTCTAATCTGCTTTTCACTCTGAAATGTTTTTTCATTTTGCTATTATGACGGCAACAGTTTATTAGGGTGATGGATTATATAGAAGTCTAAGGGGAAGGGAGGGGGAATAGTGAGTCTCAGCTGCTAGGTCTCCACCCACAGCTACAGAGGATTGCCATTTCACAGACAGAGACCTCGGAGATAAGAGTTACTAGAAAATGAAGATTTTAAGTCACTTGATGACCAACAGTGGTACTTCTCATGGACACACACTGGACTACTGAGGTGTTGGCTTTGGTTGGAAATCTACTTAATGCAGCTCCCAGAGGCACCTCTTAAATAGAAGCTGTCACCAGGTTTCACCCCACTAAACTACAAGCCCCTCAGGTGGGGGATGAAATGTCCTTTCTAGAATTCCCTCTTTTATGTAAAATCTCACACATTTACCTATAAAAATATCAACCAAAGTCTGACAAATAGGACTCTTCTCACCTCATTTTCACACAAGATGAGTCAAGTTTAGTGTTTTCAGGGGCAGTGTCACTTCAGACGTCCTTATCTTCTGTTCTATGGCACCTAGAAACATGCTGCTTGTGTCATATTAAAGATAAGAATCTCATTATTCATCCTTATTCAGTTTTATGAGTTACAGAAACAGAGAAAAAGTAAACTTAAGCCAATGGGGGTCATTTACTAAGGGCCCGATTCGCGGTTTCCTGACGTGTTACCTGAATATTTCCGATTTGCGCCGATTTTCCCTCAATTGCCCCGGGATTTTGGCACACGCAATCGGATTTTGCCGCATCGCTGCCAGCATGCACGCGACGGAAATCGGGGGGCGTGGCCGAACGAAAACACGACGGATTCGGAAAAACCGCTGCATTTAAAAAAAAAAATTGTGTTGCGAAACTTGCACTTACCTTCACCAGGAATAGGCCGGTGAATTTCAGGCCATTCCAGCGGGACTCGGGGAACTTCAGCGCAGCAGCGACATCTGGTGGACGGCGGAGACCCGAATTCCACCGCAGAGAACGCGCCGCTGGATCGCGAATGGGCCGGGTAAGTAAATCTGCCCCATAGTTGGGAATGCAAGCTGCAGTTTAAGATCCAGTTCCTGCCTATTTTTTTAACTGCCTGCATGTCCAGTTCTGTAGCTCACAGAACCGTAAGATTGATCTGAAAGATGGGATTCTTATCTTTAATATGACACAAAACCATATTTCTAGGTGTTATAGATCATGGGCTTCCAAAAAAATGACACTGCAACCACTAAACTTGACTCATCTCTTGTGAAAACGAGGTGAGAAGAGTCATATTTTCTTGAATTTGGAGGAGATTTCTTATATAGGTATATATAAAAGAGGGAATTTAGACATAGGACTCACCACTTACTGCTGGCAGGGAGCCGGGTAATGTGAATTAATCTTATATAAAGTACTGAAATGATTCAGATTGCTGACAAAGGAATTTTTAACATCAGCACAGCATAGGCTATTGGAACCTGTCACCGGCTAAAAATGACAATCCTGGTGACAGGTTCCCTTTAAAGTTTCTTTTAAGAAAAACTATTTTAAGTGTAAACTTAACCTTATATTGTAGTAGGTGTCTGTACTATTACACTCTCAGCGTTGTCACCCCCTCTCCCACCGCTTTTCGCTTTTCATTAGTAGGCACCAGCAGGAGAACCTTTTCATGCTAAGAACTGGCCCATTTTCGTACAATAATCAGTTTTCCTTCACAGGAGGAGTCATTGAGGTCAATATGACTGACAGGAAAGTTGTAAAACTGCAAATGATGTCGTCAAGAATGTTTCATTATTACATTATGCAATGAACATGAGCGCAGAGCGCGGCACATATCGATCGGGAGTAATGACTGGATGTGCCAGGAAGGAGCAGGAGAGGTCTCTCACCTCCCAAAACACTCCACAAGTGTAACCAGCATTGTATAGGGCACTTTATAAGCTTTATATGCTAATCTGCGGTGAGTTACCAGTGCCCCTCTGTGCTGCAGCTTCTGTAAATGGATGAGCAGTGGTCTCTTTAAAGCGATACTATAATATTTATTTCTTCTTTTGATGCATTTGTGACACTTATATGTATAATTCAGAGAATATTACATATATTGATCTCCATAAAGGAGATGATTCTACCAGCAGGCAAAGATGTTACTGGCTCTAGCTGCCCATGTGATGCTGTGTGGAGTCATCATGGGATCGACAGCAGAGCACAAAGAAAGTCAAATCCTGAAGAAAATCCTGTGATATGAGGGTATAGACAATATTGTTTGTGGGCTGCTGGGATTTGTGATTTTTGATCCGGGAAGGAATGGGAAGGTGGGGAATGCATTGGACATTTAAAGAAGTGAGTGTTAGGAATACAGTGCCACAGTGCTGGAGGGAGGGAAGAGGGACAATGCTGTCCATGGAAAAGGGAGGGGAAATCAACAATGCTGTCCATAGGAAAGGGAGGGAAGAGGGACAATGCTGTCCATGGGAAAGGGAGGGAAGAGAGACAGAACTGTCCATGGAAAAGGGAGGGAAAAGCAACAATGCTGTCCATAGGAAAGGGAGGGAAGAGGGACAATGCTGTGCATGGTAAAGGGAGGGAAGAGGGACAATGCTGTCAATGGGAAAGGGAGGGGAAATCAACAATGCTGTCCATGGGAAAGGGAGGGAAGAGGGACAATGCTGTCAATGGTAAAGGGAGGGAAGAGGGACAATGCTGTCAATGGTAAAGGGAGGGAAGAGGGACAATGCTGTCCATGGGAAGGGGAGGGAAGAGAGACAGAGCTGTCAATGGGAAAGGGAGGGAAGAAGGACAATGCTGTCAATGGGAAAGGGAGGGAAGAGGGACAATGCTGTCAATGGGAAAGGGAGGGAAAAGCAACAATGCTGTCCATTGGAAAGGGAGGGAAGAGGAACAATGCTGTCCATGGGAAAGGGAGGGAAGGGGGACAATGCTGTCCATGGGAAAGGGAGGGAAGAGAGACAGAACTGTCCATGGAAAAGGGAGGGAAAAGCAACAATGCTGTCCATAGGAAAGGGAGGGAAGAGGGACAATGCTGTCAATGGGAAAGGGAGGGGAAATCAACAATGCTGTCCATGGGAAAGGGAGGGAAGAGGGACAATGCTGTCAATGGGAAAGGGAGGGAAGAGGGACAATGCTGTCAATGGTAAAGGGAGGGAAGAGGGACAATGCTGTCCATGGGAAGGGGAGGGAAGAGAGACAGAGCTGTCAATGGGAAAGGGAGGGAAGAGGGACAATGCTGTCAATGGGAAAGGGAGGGAAAAGCAACAATGCTGTCCATTGGAAAGGGAGGGAAGAGGAACAATGCTGTCCATGGAAAAGGGAGGGAAGAGGGACAGATCTGTCCATGGAAAAGGGAGGGAAGAGGGACACTGTTACCCATGGTAAAGGGAGGGAAGAGGGACAATGATGTCCATGGGAAAAGGGAGAGAAGAGCAACAATTATGTCCATGGGAAAGGGAGGGAAGAGGGACAATGCTGTCCATGGGAAAGGGAGGGAAGAGGGACAATGCTGCTTCCAGTGGTAGAGGGGTGTATTGGGAGGAAAAGCTGTTACAATTACAAGGGGGAAGGGTATAACAATGTTTAAAGTAAAGTAGGGATCTGATGGGGGATCTGTTCTGCTGTCATAGAGTGAGGAGGCGCAGGTGGAGAGGGTAGGAATGTAATCAATACTACGTTATGGATGTTTGATGACCCCGGTTGGGTCCTTCTTATCCTTTGGGTTGCCTAGGGGTATGTTTTTGTTATTCCTCACATATGAACTGTCTAGACTGAGTAGCTTGGCCAGACCCAGCAGGGCAGAGGATTCATTGTTTGTACTATATTTCATTTTACAATTTCGTCTATTTCCTTATGTTTCCTATAAATTGTAATGAGCTTTCAGCAATACAACATTATTAGACCCGGGCAGATTTCCAGTAATTAATCGGGTTCTTGAGTAAGGAATACATTCTCTTCATGTATTTCGTGTACATTGTGTTCAGCCATTAAACAAGTTCTCATTACACCTTGTCCTTACGTAAGCGCTAATTGACCGCTTTCCCTCCTCACCGCGGCGTCCCCGGTGACTTATTCACCCATAAACCACCGAGAAAATCCCGACTCCACCCAGACTTTTCATAATTCAGCACAAATGGAGAAGTTAGATAAATGAAATATAATATTTTCGGAGCAGAGTTGTAGAGAAGAAGAACTAGGTCGCCAATGGATGTGGGCTCGGTAACGCTCTCCGGGGACGTTGGATCACATTATCTGTTGAATTACTGCTCGGAGTGTTGCTTGGTTGGCTGATTAGAGTTCACAGATTGCAGACTGGAACCTAAAATCCTCTACAGCAGCGTTTTTTTTTGTTCTCAGGCAGAAGCAACTTAATTCAGATGGGTTACTGACTTAATTAGCCGGGAACATCTCAGACACAAACATTATTATTTCATTTTTTTTCCCTCTATGCCGTCTGAATGTGTATGAAGGTAGGAGTCCAACAACTCAATGGAAAAGAACAGTAAAGTTGTAGAAATAGAGAGAAATATTTTTCCAAAAAAATATTCTTGAGCTTCCCTCTAATGTGAAGTTTTTAAAGTAGTACTGAACTTCCCAATTTTTCCTCTTGGCTGGATATGTTCCGACAAATTCCATGGGATGAGCAGCTCTTCCAGACAACATGATTTCCTGGGACCTTTAGAAGTCAATCACCGTCTTTAGCGACGTCACCAGGGCCAGCACTGATTGGTGGGCTGCCAAGACGGTGACGAGGCACCAGGCCACTCGAGAAAGCTTCAGGAGGTCTGATAGGGCTTCCATAACCTCTTAGTCTGGACATGGAGCCCCAGAGTTGTCTTATTTCACTTACCAAGTCCATACCCTGAGCATCTTCTGATGTTCTCAAGTAAGATCAGGAGGTTGTGGAAGCCCAATTCAAGCTTCTGTAGCCACTTCCGGTCTTTGGCATTGCCAGTCTTTCAAAAAGTAGCCTCCCTCCTGCTGCTCTGACTTGGCCTGGGTGGACCAAGTGCTCCCACTCCCAGACTTCCAGGAAGAGGCCTGTGCTCTCTGGTACAGCTGTGGTTCTCCACCACCAGTAGGACCTTCTCCCCCAGGATGCATCAGGGCCGTTTTATGAGAGCCACTGAAATTCTGCTGAGACCAACATGAAGTTCTAGGCCATCCATAAGAGGTCTCCAGAAGTTCAATCACAAATTCCACAACCTCCTGTTCTCTGGACTTGGGTAACATGTGCTGCCATGAAATTTAGAGTCAAATGATCTTAATATTAATATCAAATTCTCAATTGTTCAATTTGATTCACTCATCTCTGACTGGTGATCAAACTGACGATTTTGCCAACGTCCTTGAGCAGTGAAGTCCCAGCACCCAGTAATTGAACTGAATTTGGAAACAGATGCCATAGATGCTATGCTGAAGGATGTACAGGTAGGCCCTTTCAGGTTAGGCCCTCACTAGCCCCTGTATGTAGTCAGTGGGTGGTCTAGAAGAAGTTCATAATATAAGGTAGGACAAATAGCAAAAATATTAAATAAAAGGCTGTGGTACAAGGTGGTTAAAGTAGGCTTTTCTGAAAGGGGTAGACCCACCACCGTCACAAATCCACAGGATAGTGGCTAAGAGAGGCTTAGATCACTGATGATGTGACCATTAGGATCTCCATCGATCAGGAGAACGAAAGTCCCTGTGAGCCTTCCCTATGAATACGGTACGAGTGTGCACAGCTGACCAGTGCTCTACTCTCTTATATGGTCCCATGTCCATCTCACAGTCTTAGGACCACCAGCCAAAGGACAGTTACTCTCTATCCAGTTTCAGGTGGAAGAGCAGAAGATGAAGGTTGCTCGGTTTTGCTTTTAAGGAGAATTGGCTGAGGTTGCATGTTCCAGGCTATGGGAGAAATCTTGGATGTAATCTTGGAGCAAAGAACAAGGTCTTGTGAGGATAACAGATTACATCTGGAGAGGCATGAGGATTTTGAGGCAAAGTATGGTGGTGACTCTAAATATTTCAGAGTGTGATATCTCTGTGCTCTTACATTTCCTCCCGTTAAGTAAAATTTGTGCTAAAAGGCTGAGACTTCTGCTGTTCCAGTCTGAATCCGATCACTTAACTCCATAGAAATATCCATATTTATCATTTTTGACGGCTCTGGGTTGTAATGAGTCACTTAGTTCTATAAATGTTTGAAGGTTGATTACGAAGCATGGAAGCCAGATGACGCGTGGAGCCACTGTGTTGTTCACCTTCTCTCAATGTCAGGCTCGGCTGTTTCCATGGAGATCCATATCAACGTTCGGCTTGGCACAAAAGCCTCTGATACGTTTTAATGTTGTTTATGTCGTTATACACATTATGACTTTTCTAGATGAGGTCGATCACATATTTGAAGGGAAAAAAATGCAAGATTTTGGTGCCATCACTAGAACAAGACTGGTCTACTGGTATCTACTGCCTTAGGGTTAGGCCAAAAGATGGTCACCCACATTGGATTAAAGGGATTCTCTACCTAAATAGGGAATGCCAGATCTGGGAAGAAGCAACTTTATGCCCCATCCCTCTGGATATTGCCCCTGACTCCAGTGGCAACCATCAGACTGGACCTCATGATCACCTAGGTGGACAATGTTTGAGATGTCACCTCTTCTGTTCGAAAGGGAACAAAAACCACTGCTGGAGCCAAGAGCACCATCCAGAGGGGTGAGTATAATCTTTTTATTTTTTAAAAAAGTATTTGGGTGCTCCTCGCAGAAGTGGAAATTTCTTTTAATGTGACATTGAAGTTTAGGCTTAGTGGTTGGCATTGTTGTGTTATAGTGTTAGCCTCCAGGCACACAATCTCTGGTGGTATTTTCTTGGGGTGATACCGCTGTTTTTATTGGCTTACAGCAAAATTTATTGCCAACCTTCCATATTTTTTACACATTGTCAAAAATGGATGACTCCAACAAACTAAATAACAAAATTCATAGTGTCCATCAGGCCGTAGGATGTGACTCATCCCCTAGAGCTATTGAAGATACAAGGCCACCTTTACCATCTGTGGAAGCCCCAAAGTTTGGATGTCCACCGGTCTCCACATCCTAGTTACATAATGTAAAGTTAGACTTTAAAAAATAGAGGACGGGTTACAGGGTCGGCTCCAGGTTTCAGTAGGCCCCTGGGCGACAGAGCGTCAGTGGGCCCCTTTGCAGTAAACTCACAAGGCGGCATTAAAAATTCAGAAACTAAAAGTTTTTCACACCAAAACCCCCTCACACCCTATGGATTCATTAGAAACATCTCCCCTCGCCCCCATGGATTCTTTATGTACAGCCTTATGTGTGCCAGCAGCTCTGGGCCCCGGCACCTGCCCAGGTATGCCTAGTGCTGGCCCTGAAGGGTTGTGGGTTTTTTTACATTTAAAAGGCAATTTTCTCAGAATTTAATACCCTTTTGTGTATTGTAGTTCTTCATTATCAGATAACATGGGTTCTGAAACCAACACCCCACTGCTCGGTTGTTGTTTGCTATCTTTGGAACCAGAAACCATACAGTGGAGCAGATCAGAGGTAAACAGCTCCATCCACGGTGTAGTAGCCATACTAGAGTACTGCAGAGTTCTGACCCCACTCACTGTAGAGTCCAGGCACTAGAGGAATTTTCTGTATTTTACACCTGACAGGGCACCTGTGATGTAAAAACCTTTTTAGGTGACTACCTCTTGAAGCTCATCAAAAGAAACCAAGAGTGTGCAAAGCAGTAATCAAAGCAAAAGGAACCTAAAATATAAGACATATTTTCAGTTGTTTCACACTTTTTTTGTTAAGTATATAATTCCACATGTGTTAATTCATAGTTTTGAAAAAAAAAATTTAATTAAGCCCCTTCTCAGCTTAACAGCAAAAGACACAGATGTAACACCAAGATTTTTAGTTTTTTTGTCAATAAAACATAAAATAGAACATTCATTTATCCCTCTGAAAGCCCAAATGTTACAATTTTGCATTAAACAACAGAACCCGTGCGTTTTCAGTGAATTAAAAAACTTACCTAAAACGTGCCAAAAACGCACTGTGTGACAGCCCCCTTATTGACATCATGAAATGTTTGGTTGTGTTTTTACGTAGATAAATCGGTCACAATCGATTGACGCTGTTTCGAGATTGCTAAGTGCATCTTATAATTTTGGAGTCAATTCCGGGGCTTTTCTTCAACTTTCATTTCCCCTTCCAATCTATGAATTTCATGAAGAATACGACTATTTTTCAGCAATGAATAGAGTTAAGTCTCTCTTTGTCCGAAGTTTATTGTGTCAGTGAGAACCATCTTCATCCTGACCCGTATAAATCTCTGCCTGTTGTTACGGTCTTTTCAGGATTCTCCGGAGAATGGAGCCTTCCGGAGGAATATTACATCCTGCCGCTGCCATATAGGAAAATATAAACTATTATTGATTGATAATTGATTGTAGTTTTTATGAATGAAGGGAACAGTAATAGAAAGGCTGACGCTCTAAACGTATCCACCTCATGCAGGTCCAGGTAAAACGAGTTGCGACTCGTTGGATGTGATTTGGATGGGTATAACCAGCTGGAGATGTTTTTTCCCTAAATGAAAATATGGATAACATAGAATAGGTTGGCCATATCATATTTGTGGTTGTACAACTCCTCAATCCTCCTCAGACCAGAAGCTGAGAACAGGGAATGGAACATGGGGGCTCATTTATTAAGGTTCCGAATGCCACACTTTTGTTGGGATTCCCGAATATTTCCGTTTTGCGCCGAATTGCCCATGGTTTTATGCGCATGCGCTTGGATTGTGGCGCATCGGTGTCGGCATGCACACGAGAGAAATAGGGGGTCGTGGCCGTCGGACAACCCGACGGATTCGGAAAAAAAGCTTAATTTAAAAAACAAATTGTGTCACAAGATCAAGCACTCACATGCACCAGGAAGAAGAAGGTGAACTCTGGCGGCACCTCGGCGCAGCAGCGACACATACAGGATATCGGGCGCACGATCTTAGTGAATCCCGTCAGACCCGAATCCTCGTCGGACAACGCACCGCGGGATTGCGACAGGACCGGGTAAGTAAATCTGCCCCATGGTATTGGTCAGTCCAGATCCCAATTTTTAGGGTGCAGCCACACGTTCAGTTTTGCAGATGCAGTTTTTGAAGCCAAAAGCAGGTGTGGATGATATTGGGTGAGGACTTATCATTAAGAAGTGCTGCTCCTCCTCTATTTTCACTCCACTCCTGGTTTGGGCATCAAAAACTGCATCTGAAAAACTGAACATGGGGACGCACCCTCAAAAAGGAGCTGATCTGCAGTAACTCAATTCAGCCACTACACAGAGAAAGGCGCTGTCTGCATGCCGCTCTATTATGTTTCTGAGATTATGGGAACAGGTGATCTAAGGGGTTGATGTTAAAGGGGTTTTCCCACAAAGAAAAGTTTGGCCCTATCCACAGGATAGGGCCCAACTTGCTGATTGGAGGGGGTCTCAGTGCTGAGACCCCCACAGATCACGGAAACGAGGGATCCGCGCTCAGCGATCTCCAGCAGCTCCATAGAGATTAATGGAGCAGAACGGTGATGACCCCCACAGCACTGAGACCCCGACTGATCAACAACTTTTCTTCAAAGGAAAACCCCTTCAATGATGTTAGTGTGCTGTCACACAGTGCCTTCTTGGGCAGTTCTTGGACCGTTCTTGGTCCGTTTTTAAATGCACTGAAAACACATGCATTTTCAGTGCATTTAAAAAACGGACCAAGAACGGTCTAAGAAAAGCAAAGTCATAAACATTTACTGTTGAATTTGTTTTCATTGTGCTGCGCAGTTATCACATAGTGATGTCTTAAATCAGCAGATTGTATGTGCAGTATATAGGAGACCACATAAGAACTGGTTTTCATCACCAGCTCGGAGATACCGGAGAATTAAAGAAAGAAGCTGCTGAATGTGGAATAACAGCCACAAATGAATCAAAACTCTACTCTTTATGCAAAAAGCTCAGAAATATGTCACACTGGTATTTTTATTGTCATGGTTCTCAGTGACCAAAAATACCACACATAGATATTATATTGAAATAACTTCAAAACTTTATTAAAAACCGCCTCTGCTCCTGATTTTGGTTATTCTGCTCTATTGGAATTTTTATTCTGTCGCCAGAATTTTATCCCTGACAACAGTTATACCTGCTGGTAAAGGGTTAAAATTTCTCCCCATATCACCTAAAATGATCTGCCATTGAGGCACTGTACCTTAAAGGGAACCTGTCACCAGGAGACCCATTTTTAGCACTCCCCCAGTCCCCACAGAGCATAGTACATACACTGCGTCGCTGCCAAAGTGTTTTGGTATTAATAATTGGTTTTACAGAAAAAAAGATATGTTATATTGTACCTTTCATTAGCATCTGCTGTGTGACTAGGCAGTTGCCTTTTGGGAGGGTCTGGAAAGGAGCAGTTTCCCCCCCACCCTTGGGAAACCGCTCCTCCATGTGACCTTTTCAAATATATGAAAACACCCATCATTTGGCTTAGCGACGCCCCCTGCTCCTCTACAGCCAATCCCAAGTGTGAGGAGTTATTCATATATTTGAAAAGGTCACATGTTTCCCAAGGGTGGGGGGGAACTGCTCCTTTCCAGCCCCTCCTAATTGGCAACTGCCTAGTCACACAGCAGATGGTAATGAAAGGTACAATATAACGTATCTTTTTTCTGTAAAACCTATTTTTTATACAAAAACACTTTGGCAGTGTATGTACTATGCTCTGTGGGGACTGGGAGAGTGCTAAAAATAGGTCCCTTTAATTATAGACAGTTCTCTGATATGCAAATGAGTAGACATGAGTCAACTTCTGAAGAGAAGAGTCAGGTTTTCTCCTGGCTGCCAGTAAACCCCTGCCTCCTTCTTTTGACTGACAGCTCAGTGTCTCTTTAAATCTCTGTCTGACCATACAGGAAGTCCTCTCCGTGTTCACTTCCTGTCCTTACCAGAATGCTGTCCCTCTCACTGCCTGGTGAACTACCAGTGAACACCGTGTGGGAAACTGCAGATCTTTTCACCATTTCACGAACCCTTCAATGGGCAGGGCCAAGTGGTGGTAGGTGGAGCCACTTTTTAACAAAGGCAGAGTGAGGGGTGAGTAAGGTCTATTGAGCCTGTTCTTGATGACAGGTTCCCCAATAACATAGACTTTCTTGCAAGGAGTGATCCACTTTATTTATGTTTTGTTATTTTCTGCATTTTTTAAAAAGATCTTTCTATTAAAATAATGTGCCAATGCAAGGGTTAAGAGGTAATGCGAAACTCCAAATCCTCCTCCATACCAAAGGGTTAATCTGGGAGACTGATCAACTCACTGAGGGCCTCCAGTGTGGAATCATGGTAATGCAGCTGTAAGTCTCTGCCTGTGAAGAACTGTTAACCAATAGAATTCTACCATTGTAATGGGAAAAGCGAGCTGGTTGGATAAGGGAGCTGACACCTCACAAGGGAAGGTTATAAAACCCCTTGGGTGGAAAGTTCCAGGGTCTTCTAGAAAAGGTCTTTGTCACAGGGGTCTTTCCCAGAAGGTCTTCTAGAGAGAGAGAGAGAGAGAGAGAGAGAGAGAGAGAGAGAGAGAGAGACCAGGAAGCAGAGGTGTCTGTAGCATGCTGTCCTGACACCATGGCCTGTTAGGAGACCAGGCCCCAAAGCAGAGGTCCACCATCAGTACTCTGCCCCAGCTCTGCTGCTGAAGCAGCCAACTCTCCTTCCCCAGCCTGAAGCTGTTTATCCAGGCTGTGTGGATATCCTCCTGAGGACCTAAGATCCAACCAGCCATCTCTACCCAGCTGAAATTTGCTGCTGTTGTGGTCGTTGCCAAGTTGCCAATAAAGGACTGTAAGTCCTGGATCAGACTGTCTAGCACCAAGGGCGCCCCATCCTCCATCACCAGGGATCCCTATCCACACTTTGGGGTTGCCCCAGCGGGAAACCTAGTCTATCAGCCTCTCCCTCCATTTTCTTGCACACACCACCTGCTGGAGACCTGCCAGGCTGTGGACGAGGCCTCTATTTCTGATACGAAGCACTGTGATCAGCGTTGTGCACTACGCCGCACATGCCACCATAAAAGGCTGGGTCTCGGTGGGGGATGTTGCAGACAGTAAGGATCCCTTCATGGGAGCAGATGATACATGGAAAAGTTCCGTTTAGCATCGGCATTTAAAAAAAATATCAACTTGGTCTAAGGTATGAGCTAGCAAGTTGAAAAATGGCCGCCGTATAGTAGAAGTCAAGCTGAGAATCGTCAGTGACTTCCTGGGAAACTTTTTGTGCTGATAATTAATGTGAAACAAACAAAAAAAAAATCTCTTAACTTTTTAATTACACGATTCCCCTTGAATCACAGACACTGGGGTGTTATCTCCAAGTAGTGACCCCTGGAGGCTCCGGAATACAGGACAGCAGGAGCCAATTAGGCCACAATCCTAAGAGGCGGATGACGTTCCCACAGACTACACGCCTGTTATACATTGCATCGGACGCCTGTATGACAGGAGCGGATGAGTTTTCTTACAGAATCGGGAAAAAGCCTAAATGTTTAATTAAAAAGTATTTGTTTTCTTGAAACTTCAGTTCTGTTCTCAATTCTAATTCCAATTAAATATTTGCTGCCGCTGCCATAATAAAGCGGTAACGCGCTCAATGTATGCCACATTTCATGTGAGAAATTAGACTTCCGTTGAAAGAACAATTAAGCTGTAAATATTTGCAGACAAGTGTGAACAAGCCCCACTTCGCTGCTCGGTGGAGGGAGCAGGGAGCGGGTTGTATCCTCTGATGGGGAAGCGGTAATTCAGAGCCGTAAGTATTATCTTTTCTATATACCACCCAGGCTACAATGCTATAAAGTCTATATACACAGTTGTGTCCGTCATTCTGGCTAGTTCGCATAGTAGACGGGTACTGTATGGGGCACATTTACTTACCCGGTCCTGTCGCGATCCCCGAGGTGCGTTGTCTGACGAGGATGAAGTCCATCACGATTCACTAAGATCGTGCGCCCGTTATCCTGCATGTGTCGCTGCCCCGCTCAGGTCCACCGGAGTTCACCTTCTTCTTCCCAGTGTATGAGAGTGCATGTCTTGCAACACAATTAGAATTTTAAATCTCGGCTTAGTCCGAAACTCCTATTAAATGCAGCGCAAATCGGAAATAATCAGGAAACTCGACGGAAATGTGGTGTGCGGATCCTTAGTAAATATGCCCTTATGTGTTGTGCGCCAGTCTTAAACGGGTTTTCTCACAAAACATGTTAGGCCCTATCCTATTAGGATAAGGCCTAACTTGCTGATCTATGGGGTCTCAGTGAGGGGACCCCCACATATCACAAGAACGAGGCTCCGGGATGAACGGAGCAGCTGGTTGCACATGTTGGTGCTGCCCCGTTCATCTCTATGGAGCTGATGCTGTTCGCCAATCTTCGTCAGCTCCATAAAGATGAACGGGGAAGCCGACCATGAGTAACTGGCTGCTCCGTTCACCTAAGGGAACCGCAAGAGGTCAGATGGGGGTACATGGGACCCCATCAGACACCCCATTCTTGTAACCTGTGGGGTTCCCATCACTGAGACCCCCATAGATCCTATGAATAAAGCCTGACTTGTTTTGTGTGGAAAATAATAAGTGACCTCTTAGTAATTCCGAATGTCAAATTTTTAATGCAAGTTTAAAATTAAATTTGGCTGGTCAGTGTTGCCCTGCCCTGGCACAGCCTGGGCCACATTTATCAAGGTTACTACTCCTGAAATCTGGTGAACAAGCCCCCATTACACCACCTCCACACCAAGTGTGCATAGAGGGGTCCGGATGGCTGCTCAGTGGTGCTTCATGTCAAGTGGATGTAGAGGGGTGTGAACTTGGGCGTGGCCAGCCACTCGGGGGGCTACCCTGGGGTGTTCCTACCTCCGTGCCTCCATGTCTACACCCATTCAGGAGAAGGCTCTGGCGCAAAACTGCCCTTCTGCCCTGCAGATTTATAAGGAGGCCGGAGCCCCAGATAGATTTACTGACTTATACCAGCATATTAAAAATAGGCTCCCTCATTTCCTACCTACCAAGCCCACTTTTTAAAAAAGTTGCACAGATAGCACAAAAAGGGTAAAAAAGCTGCAAGTTGTGCCTTTTCTATGCATTGTTTGACAAAACTCACCATGATGATAAATTGGCCCCCTGGTGTTTTATGCACAAATCAGCACTCACCGCACCCCAAATCCATCAAAAACGAATCATTGGCCAATCATTGGCCAATAGTCGACCAATCATACTACCCAAAGGATCATTTTTTCATTGGACGTGTTTCAATCGGTAGAACAGATCTCATGATCTTCCATTTATTCGAAGACGTTATATATTCCAAGATGGAGGACAATAAATTCTCCCTTCGATAGATCTCCCCCTTTGGCTTGATTGAAGGAATTGAAGGAAGAAGAGACCCATCAAGCCGGCTAAGTAGGGCAGTGAGCGGCCCGGTGGCTGCCCCGTTGACTCTGCCCACATACCCGGTTGTACAATATGATTGTTGTAACGAGGGAACTTCCTGCTGGTCCATATTTCGGGCGGCGTAAATTTCCTTTTCTGTTCTGCTGATGACTCATCTAAGCCCACGCAGCCGCTAACCACAGAGACTCCCACAATAACCAGCTTCAGGCCCGGCCGCCCAGGTGGTCCGTCACCTCATAGATGGTGGGCGCAGTCTAGGTCATAAACATCCAGTAGGCAGGACATTAGCACTGCAAGAACCCCCGGATGAATTGCAGGCTCCTCTCTGTACTTGTACTCCTTGTCTTTTGTATTGTCCGGGGGCGGGTGGTGAAGGATCAGAATTATCCATTGCCCACTGTGTTTTGTACTATAAACCGTGTCGCCGTTCTCTTCTTCTCTGCTTTACTACAGTTCTTTTCATCTCCCGTACTCCATCCTCTTTACCTCAGCTTGATGGGTGAGTGTCTGGCTCAGACAGACAAAGGTTGTGCCCTGGTTTCTTTCATTGTCCTCTGCGCGTCTGCTGGGCAATGTTATACGATTACAATTAGGATTAAAAAAGTTTTCATTTACCCAAAATTTAAAAAAAACTTCACTTGAATGGGGCCAGAATGCAATAGCAAACATCACCTATGGATAAGAGCAGGGGCGCACCTGCCATGAAGCGAGTGGAGAACTTTGCCTCAGGCGGCGCGCCTCCTGCTGGACTAGTTGGCGGCATCGTGCAGCAGCGGCTCAGCCACCTGGCCAGCCTCCGACTCTGCCACCCTGCCGGCCACGGTGGTATTTCCGCTACTACCATAAAACTACTATCAGCCTCAGGTCGGGGATGAAATGTCCTTTCTAGAATTCCTTTTTGTATGTGAACTCTCACCAGTGTACCCATATATAAAATTCTCTGTGTGCATTTGAAAATGATCAGAGAAGAGTCATATTTACCTGAGATGAGTCTAGCTGAAGCAGGAGAAGCAGATGACCCCTTTGATGGTTCTGTAGAACAAATAGTGTATCATATTAAAGAAAAGAATCTCATCTTTCATATTACATCTGCCTTATGGTTCTTTGAGCTACAGAACCAGAGATGCAGGCAAATACATAAGGGGACACAATTGGATTTTCTCCGTCTTCAACTAGGTTTTTAACTTCCTACATCTAAACAAATGAAGATGGAGGCGTATGAAGTTACTGTCCCACTGTAGCCTCTAAATCTGACTCATCTCAGGCAAAATATGACTCTTCTCTGCTCTCTGTCACCGGAGATTTTATAGGTAATCTGGTAATATTTCTCATAAAAGAGAGAATTATAGAAAGGACATTTAATCCTTGACCTGAGGGGGTGGTAGTTTAATGGGGTAGAGGGGATTGTTCAGGAATGAGCACAAATGGGCTATGACCTGATAAGAGCGGCCAACTGCAGCCTTGAGCAGAGATAAGTGGACTTATCCTTTCCCAGTTACTCTCCTGATCAGGCCCCGAACTGATAAAAGCTTCTAACCCTTTCATCTCCAATATTAACCCCTCACGGCTAATACAGACCCTCCAGTTCTGATACCATCAGTATCCAAAATGTTACATTCATATCAAGGGAAGGTGGAAAGAAGCAGGCTGCAGTCTTCTATCTGCCTCCTAATAAAAAAATCTGCAGCTATAAGTAAAAAAAATTACAAAAATTCTGTATTTCTGTTGTCATGGCAGCCGACTAGGGGGGAGGGGGAAGATGGGGAGTGCTACAAATTTACCTGGATTCTATCATTTAATTGAATAAAACTCTTGATCAGATTTTCAGGTGAGAAAGAAGAGAGAACAGAATTTGCCTTGAAATTGTAGATTTTACAAAGAGTTTTGTCACAAATTTAAAACTAATAACTACAATACATAAATGAATTTCTTGCACGTAAAAAATATACGATTATATTACATACTAAATATATGTTTATACCTGATTATAGCAGCTATAGTAGTAACATGCTCCCTGCAGATAGGACACTATGTACAATCTGCTCAGCTCCTCCTGCTGTATAACATGCTGCCTGCAGATAGGTCGTTGTGTACAATCTGCTCAGCTCCTCCTGCTCTATAACATGCTGCCTGCAGATAGGACACTATGTACAATCTGCTCAGCTCCTCCTGCTGTATAACATGCTGCCTGCAGATAGGACACAATGTACAATCTGCTCAGCCCCTCCTGCTCTATAACATGCTGCCTGCAGATAGGACACAATCTACAATCTGCTCAGCCCCTCCTGCTCTATAACATGCTGCCTGCAGATAGGACACCATGTACAATCTGCTCAGCTTGCTCTATAACATGATGCCTGCAGATAGGACACTGTGTACAATCTGCTCAGCTCCTCCTGCTCTATAACATGCTGCTTGCAGATAGGACACTATATACAATCTGCTCAGCCCCTTCTGCTCTATAACATGCTGCCTGCAGATAGGACACTATGTACAATCTGCTTAGCTCCTCCTGCTCTATAACATGCTTCCTACAGATAGGACACTATATTCAATCTGCTCAGCCCCTCCTGCTCTATAACATGCTGCCTGCAGATAGGACACTGTACAATCTGCTCAGCTTTTCCTGCTCTATAACATGCTGCCTGCAGATAGGACACTGTACAATCTGCTCAGCTTCTCCTGCTCTATAACATACTGGCTGCAGATAGGACACTGTACAATCTGCTCAGCTTTTCCTGCTCTATAACATGCTGCCTGCAGATAGGACAGTATGTACAATCTGCTCAGCTCCTCCTGCTCTATAACATGCTGCCTGCAGATAGGACACTGTACAATCTGCTCATCACTATAATATATGAGAGGTTCCCTTTAAGACTTTTTTGCAGGATTTGTTTGATGTAACAATTGGGAACCTCGAGAGCCGGACGGTTCCTGATGAATATGAAGCGGTCTACATCAAGGCTGTCAGGGATACGTCTATGTACTTTTCGAGGCATCAGATGCAAACGCTTTTACCGTAATTAGCGCATATGCGATCTATCTGTTAGTTATTAACTGATGAAAGGATCGGGCTGTAAATAATATATCAAACCATCATTGTATCCACGTAACAAGTGTTTCCTCTGAAATCCGGATTGTGTAATGTAGACATTAAACAGGGCGAGTGCGGAGCGCGGCGCGGAGCTCCGCCCCTCAGGTGTCCCTCATGGATGGGAAGAAGCTTACACAGCAGATGGTATAACACACTTTATCAAGGTGGAAAGACTTGTCAGCAGTCTGAGTCACATCTGCCGGGGAATAGGTAAGAGTACGGAGAGGAGGACGCGTGGGGCACGCGGGGAGCCTTCACAAATACCGTGCGTGGTCCGATGGTGACCTCTACAGAACGAGAACAAAAAACCTTCCATTATGCCGAGCGAGCAGAAATCTGTCAATCACGTCTTGTGGAGAATGGTCTGATCTCATAGTGTTTCAAGATTCTTTAATCAAAAAGAAGCGTTTGTGACTACTAAAAACTTTCCTTGTTTGAGATATTTCACCCCCACCCCCCCAGATATCTAGAGACCTAGAGAGGTAACAAAGAATCACACACAATGGGTACAGTTTTGGAAAAACTTAGTGACAGGTTGCGCCTGGAGAGACAGTGCGGGAAAGAATGGAGCTGCTATTATTTCATAATTGACCTTTTGAGGGCAGGTAGGGAGGGAAAGCTGTGAGGGACAGATAGAAATCATTGCCCTTTTCAGGGCAGTTTGAAGTACTGGCAGTCCCCGGGTTACGTACAAGATAGGGTCCGGAGGTTTGTTCTTCAGTTGAATTTGTATGTAAGTCGAAACTGTATATTTTATAATTGTAGATCCTGAAAAAAAAATTTTTGGCCCCAGTGACAAATGGAGTTTAAACATTTTTTGCTGTAATGGGACCAAGGATTATCAATAAAGCTTCATTACAGACACCTTACAGCTGATCATTGCAGCCTGGGACTATAGTAACATCCAGAGACTTCACCAGAGGTCACAGTGGGCAGAGGGGTCTGTCTGTAACTAGGGGTTGTCTGTAAGTCAGGTGTCCTTAAGTAGGGGACTGCCTGTAGTCTGATAGGGAGTGATCCTTATTGCATCGTCAACATAATCATCATCATCAGTTGATCAGAGAAATAGTAAAGCTTTTACTCCATCCGTATACCTCTCAACTGCAGAGTTTGTGTATACGGCATTCAATTTTTACCTAAATTATAGTGTCTGTGTTCACTGGATCTGTATATACTGTATGTTCCCAAATTGCAATGTCTGTGTTAACTCCATCCGTATACTCGTGTGCTCCTAAAGTCTGGTGTTTAGAGGTGCAGAGGTTTTATAGTGAGAAAAGAAGAAGGGTCAGGGACGTGGCCGAGGTGCTACTGCCGCTGCTGGTGGAGATGGAGCTGGTGCTGCACGGAGAGGACATATTTCATTCACAAATATACTTGCCATGATTTTATTGTGTTCATTTTATAAAGTTATCACTGTTTTGTATTGCGTATACAATCTCCTTGACGACACCTGCCGGCACGTGCACATGTACAGTATTGTGCATGAGGCGGACATATTGGGGGGTTATTTACTAAGGGCCTGATTTGCGTTTTCCCGACGTGTTACCCAAATTTTTCCGATTTGCGACGATTTTCCCTGAATTGCCCTGGGTTTTTGGCGCACGCGATCGGATCGATCGGTGCCGGGATGCACGCGACGGAAATTGGGGGACGTGGCCGAACGAAAACCCGACGGATTCGGAAAAACCACTGCATTTTTTAAAAAAAAGTGTCGCGGGACACGCGCTTACCTTCACCAAGTATAGGATGGTGCATTCCGGCGGGCCTCGGCAGACTTCAGCGCAGCAGCGACACCTGGTGGACGTCGGAGGAACTACCTTAGCGAATCGCCGGATCCACCGCAGAGAACGCGCCGCTGGATCACGAATGGGCCGGGTAAGTAAATCTGCCCCATTAAGTCAACGACTTGAGAATGCGCTAAGTGTCATGAAACGACCCGTAACCAGGCCTCGCGCTGTTCCTGTACAGCATCTTTTTAATAAAGCACAATTCACACAAAATACTGGTGAGTGCAGCTCCGCTATTTATTGTTGTTGCCTTCCAACATAGTCCCATGGAAATGCATCACTCTTGTCCCTCCCAGCTTTCTATGCTATGGGACCCTATATACTATCTGCTCAGCTCCTCCTGCTGTATATTATGCTGCCTGCAGATAGGACACTGCGTACAATCTGCTCAGCTCCTCCTGCTCTATAACATTCTGCCTGCAGATAGGACACTACGTACAATCTGCTCAGCTCCTCCTGCTCTATAACATGCTGCCTGCAGATAGGACACTACGTAGAATCTGCTCAGCTCCTCCTGCTCTATAACATGCTGCCTGCAGATAGGACACTATGTACAATCTGCTCAGCTCCTACTGCTGTATAATATGCTGCCTGCAGATAGGACACTACGTACAATCTGCTCAGCTCCTCCTGCTCTATAACATTCTGCCTGCAGATAGGACACTACGTACAATCTGCTCAGCTCCTCCTGCTCTATAACCTGCTGCCTGCAGATAGGACACTACGTACAATCTGCTCAGCTCCTCCTGCTCTATAACATGCTGCCTGCAGATTTAGATGTATATATTAGGAAAATTCTTATAGAAATATATATATATGGATCTGCACGGAATCGTGGCCCCATGTAGATGACAGACAATGCTGGTGTTGTGTACATGCACTTTAAGAAGAAACTTGCAGACAGTTTTTCCAGATAGATAAAATGTGTTTTTTTTTTAAATGATTCATGTGCAGAAAACAGAAATGAGGGGCATTTGTATTTTTTTTGTTCGTATTAGCAAAATAATCACAAGCACCTGCTCCTGACAGGTGTCCCACTGACTTCCCCTCATTATTTCCCTTATAAAGTGTCCCTCTGTGTATTATGTCCTTGTGCCGCTTCAAAATGTTTTCTTTTTTTCTTTCATCCCGTGTGTAATTACAATCAAATAAACCGCAGGCAGCCTCTAAAGGACGCACGCATCGCGCCGAAAATTCCCTTCATCAAATACTTCGCAAGAGGAAAACAGAACGCCAATTTACTACTTTAACTCCTTCCATGCCAGGATAGTGTCTCCTACTTTATCAAAGTTTTATTTCGGTGCGTCTTGAAATTGGAAGGTGTGCGTGGATTTTTCATTTAACTTCTGGTTAAAAAAAAAAAATGTAAAAATCACACATTATACACAGGAACAACCTAATTATTTGGTTTTATTTAGCTACACGCTCAATTTAAAATCTATTGAATTGTACACACAGAAATTTGTAACTGCAGTGAATATAATGCAACTAGACAAGTAGTTAATATACCACGCACAAATATATACCAGCAATGAATACACTGTACACATAAATATGTACCAGCAATGAATACAACACAGACATAGATATTTACTAGCAACGAATATAGAGCACATAGATATATACCAGCAATGAATACACTGCACACATAGATATATACCAGCAATGAATACTTTGTACAGATTAATATATACCAGTAATGAATACACTACACACATAGATACATACCAGCAATGAAAACACTGTACACATAGATATATACCAGAAATGAATAAACTACACATATAGATATACTGTATACCATCATTGAATACACTACACAGATAAATATATACCAGCAATGAATAAAGAACACACATAGATATACCAGCAATGAATACACAACAGACATAGATATATACCAGCAATGAATATAGAACACATAGATATGTAGCAGCAATGAATACACTGCACACATAAATATATATACCAGCAATAAATACACTGTACACATAGATGTATGCCAGAAATGAATACACTACACACAAATATATATACCAGCAATCAATAAACTGCAAACTCAAATATATACCAGCAATGAATACACTGCACACAGAGATATATACCAGCAATTAATGTACTGCACATTCAGATATATACCAGCAATGAATATACTTCACACATAAATATATATCAGCAATGAATATAGAACACAGATAAATATATACCAGCAATAAATACACTACAGACATAGATATATACCAGCAATGAATATAGAACACACATAAATATATACCAGCAATTAATACGGTGCACATATAGATATATACCAGCAATTAATACACTGCACACATAGATATATACCAGAAATGAATACACTGCGCATATAGATATATACCAGCATTGAATACACTCAACACATGTGTGACAGTGGGGATGATGCCCCTACCATGTGTGACAGTGGGGATGAAATGTTCAGGGGGATGAGCTGTATTCCTTTTACACAAAACATATCGTTTGGCACTGTGGCAAAAAAAGTTGGATTTTTGTTTCATCTGACCAGAGCACCTTCTTCCACATGTTTGGTGTCTCCTTTATGGCTTTTGGAGACTTTTTATGGATAACTTTGAAAAATGGTTTCTTCTTGCCTCTTCCATAAAGGGCAGATTTGTGCAGCGAGTGATTGTTGTCCTATGGACAGACTCTCCCACCTCAGCTGTCGATCTCTGCAGATCATCCAGAGGGATCATGGGCCTCTTGGCTGCATCTCTGATCAGTCTTCTTATTGAGGGACGGCCGGGTCTTGGTAGATTTGCAGGTCCTTCCAATATAATCACTTGCGCATGACTCCTCCAGATGTTTAAAGTTTGTGAAATATTTTTGTAGCCAAATCCGACTTTAAACTTCTCCATAACAGTATCAGGACCTGCCTGGCGCGTTCCTGGGTCTTCATGATGCAGAACCTGAGACTATCACAGAGCAGTTGGATCTATACGGAGACACTATTACACACAGGTGGGTTATATTTCTCACCGTCAGTCATTAGGACAACATTGGATCATTCAGAGATCCTCACTGAACTTGTGGAGTGAGTTTGCTGCACTGAAAGTAAAGCCTCACTTTTCAGTTTATTACTTTTAACAAGTTCAAAATATCTAATAAATTTAGTTCCACTTCACAATTGTGTCCCACTTGTTATTGATTCTTCACCAAGGCAGGGTATATACCAACAATGAATATAAAACACATGGAGATTGTGAGACACTGAAGGGGTTAACTGTGGATGGGCGGTATGTTTCCCCTAGGTTTTGCTTCTATGCAAGGCCTTAGTGCTGAGGTGGGTTTGTCCAGCACCTTGGACACAGGTGATGGGAACAGCCTAATTAGCCTGGATAAAATGACTCAGCAGAGTTGAGTGGGTTGTCTCTCTCTGGAAGGAGGCTGAGAGGACACAGCTCTGACCTGTGTGTCTGGAGCAGCCACGTGATCTTTGTTTAGTGTGAGCTAGTGGACTATTTGTATAGTTAGCACCCTGACGGGTAGGTTTTCTTTTGTTTATTCAAATACCTGAATGTAAAGGCTGGTTTTATTTTGCTGCAATAAACGCAGGCGAGACCTGTTTGGACTGTACCCTGGTGTCCCTGTCTTGAACTGCATCCCAGCACCACGCTACCACGGTCTCTACTGGGCCAAATCCCCACATATGGTGCTTCGGATTGCGGGCAGTTCAAAAAGACATACACCTGAAAGGCTTGATACATCCTGCAACATTGCATGGCCTGGGTGAAAGCAGCAGGCAAATTGCAGGATACAGCCAAGATGGAGGACTTTATTAAATACCTGCAAGAAGAGACCAGAGCTAATCGGCAGCAGCAGCAGGAAGAGTCCCAGGCTAATCGGCAGCTGCAGCAAGCCATGCTCCAGCAGCAGGAGGAGAGGGCCCGCCAGCAGCAGGAAGAATCCCGAGCCATGTTCCAGCTGATGATGGAGAAGTTTTCTGGCATGATGGCAGCACCGCAAGCGACGACTACTGAGGGGTCCCATACTGGTCTGCAAGGATACCCGGTTGTCCAGCATTCCGCACGGGCTGCAGTACAAAAGGCTTTACAAAAAATGGCGACGACCGACGACGTGGAGGCGTATCTCACTGTGTTCGAGCGAGTAGCTGAGCGAGAGGAGTTACCGGCTGAGCAGTGGGCAGATGTCCTGGCACCGTTCCTGACCGGCGAGTCGCAGAAGGCTTACTACGACCTGAGTGAAACGGAGGCCCGTAAGTACCCCCAGCTAAAGGCGGAGATTCTGGCTCGTCTTGGGGTCACCGTTCAAGTTCGCTCCAGCCGGGTCCACCAGTGGGCTTACTCAGAAAAATTACCCCCACGCTCCCAAATGCATGACCTGATCCATCTTGTCCGGAAGTGGCTACAACCAGAGGACTGCACCCCAGCACAGATGGTAGAGAGAGTGGTCCTCGACAAGTTCACCCGTTCTCTGCCCTCTCGGCTCCAGCGGTGGGTTGGACAGGCCGGTCCCACAAAAGCTGAGGAGCTTGTGTCCCTTATAGAGAGGTATCGGGCTACGGAGGACCTTCTACTTACCTCTCCCACACGAAGCAGTGCCAGTGACAGGGTCACCAAACCAGCTGGTAAGACTGCTACTGCGGAAAAGGGGAGACATGTCAGGTTGGGAGGGGGTTCATTGGGGGGCGTGGATACCCAGAAACCCAGTGAGGCTCGTGACAGAGGTCATGGCCGTATCCAGTGCTGGCGGTGCCATGAAATGGGCCATATTGCTGCCAACTGTCCACTGTCAGTGGAGCCAATGGACTGCAACCAGACCCGGCGAGTGTCACTGTTTGCCCGGCCAGTTCTGGCTGCCGAGTCAGTCACGGATGCAGAACCCCAAGTATGCATGGTCACAATCGGTGGTCACACAGTGGAAGCCTTGCTAGACTCAGGGAGTCTGGTCACCCTGGTGCGGGGAACTTTGGTTGATCCTGGACTATACAGTGGGCGGAGAGTGGGAGTGTTGTGTATACATGGGGACACTCGCGAATATCCCACTGCTGTCATCAACCTACATACCCCTTGTGGTACTGTTACCCATGAAGTGGGGGTGGTGGGGACCCTTTTTCATGAGGCTATTATCGGCAGAGACTTACCGGTGTTTTGGGACCTCTGGAGACGAAGACCCACCTCAGGTGCTGTTGCAGATAATGGACATCAGGTATGTCCGGCCTTGGCCCCTGAACCCTTTGAGGCCGATGTACACACACCAGCAGTAGGGGTGACCCCATGTGATGAATTCTCTCCCCTAGAGGTCCTAGCTGGTGAGGTCGAGGGCCACAAGGGGGTGGCCGACATGCTGGACCTTGAGATTTCCCGTGACAATTTTGGGGCTGCACAGCTACAGGACCCTACCTTGGTTAAAGCACGGGAGAATGTCAAGGTGATAAATGGGGTACTCCAAATACCAGGGGCTGATAAAATATACCCCCGAATGGTGATTATTGGGGAACTGTTGTACAGGGTCGACCAGATACGGGGTGAGGAGGTTGAGCAACTTGTAGTACCCCAATCTCACCGTAGGCTGGTGCTAGAGTTGGCACACAAACATGTGCTGGGAGGGCACTTAGGTGCTGAGAAGACCCGAGAGAGGATCCTGCAGCGATTTTTCTGGCCCGGGGTATGGGAGGAGGTAAACCGGTATTGTAGCTCCTGCCCTGAGTGTCAACTTACTGCCCCGGTCTCCCACTTCAGGAGTCCTTTGGTCCCGCTTCCGATCATAGAAGTGCCCTTTGAACGGATTGCAATGGATCTGGTTGGCCCCATAGTCAAATCCTCCAGGGGGCACCAATACATCCTAGTTATCCTGGACTACGCTACGCGGTATCCCGAGGCGATTCCATTAAGGAACACCTCCTCCAAAAATATTGCTAGGGAGCTGTTCCAGGTGTTCTCACGCACAGGCCTCCCCAAGGAAATCTTGACTGACCAGGGTACCCCATTCATGTCTAGGGTAATGAAGGAGATGTGCAAGTTACTACAGGTAAAACAGCTCCGCACCTCTGTGTATCATCCTCAGACAGATGGCCTGGTCGAGAGGTTTAATAAGACCTTGAAGGGGATGCTTAAGAGGGTGGTCAGCAAAGATGGGAAGGACTGGGATTGTTTGTTGCCCTATTTGATGTTTGCCATACGTGAAGTTCCCCAGTCCTCCACGGGTTTCTCACCCTTTGAGCTGTTATATGGCCGTTCCCCACGTGGGCTTTTGGATGTAGCCAAGGAGACCTGGGAGCAGGAGAGGACCCCCCACCGTAGAGTGATAGAACACGTCTCCCTTATGCAGGACCGCATAGCGGCGGTAATGCCCCTTGTAAAGGAACACATGACAAGGGCACAAGAGGCCCAGTCTAGGGTCTACAATAGGTCAGCCAGACTCAGGACCTTTAACCCAGGCGACAGAGTGCTAGTTCTGGTGCCCACCGTGGAGAGCAAGTTCTTGGCCAAATGGCAAGGGCCATATGAGGTCATGGAGAGAGTGGGGAAGGTAACCTACAGGGTATCTCAGCCGGGGAGGAGGAAACCCGAACAGATATACCACGTGAACCTCCTAAAGCCATGGAGGGAAAGAGAGTCCCTGATGGCCATGGGAGTAGAGAAGGCGTCTGACTCCAAGAAGGGGACACCGGAGGTAGGTGTACCCGATGCCAAGTTGCCTGAAGTACGGATCTCGGAGTCCCTCTCCAGGGCCCAGATTCAGGAAGCGAAGGAGTTTGTGCTCCGAAATATGGAGGTGTTCTCTAAGTTACCGGGACGTACTTCAGTCATCAAGCATGACATCATAACCGAACCCCACATCCGGGTACACCAAAAACCTTACCGGGTCCCTGAAGCGCGCCGGCTTGCCATATCCGAAGAAGTCAGGCAGATGTTAGACCTGGGGGTTATCGAGGAGTCTAAAAGTGACTGGTCGAGTCCTATTGTGTTGATTCCCAAACCTGATGGTTCCCTACGGTTCTGCAATGATTTTAGGAAGTTGAACGAGGTGTCCAAATTTGATTCCTATCCCATGCCCAGGGTTGACGAGTTGATAGAACGACTTGGACAGGCTAGGTTCTTCTCCACCCTTGACCTGACGAAAGGGTATTGGCAGGTACCCCTGACTGACAGGGCTAAAGAGAAGACCGCTTTTGTTACCCCTGATGGGCTTTTTCAGTACGTGGTACTCCCCTTTGGGCTACATGGGGCTCCCGCCACATTCCAGAGGTTAATGGATCTCGTGCTAAAACCTCACCGGAGTTATGCCTCGGCCTACTTAGATGACATTATAGTCTATAGTAACGACTGGGAGAGTCATCTAGCCAAAGTACAAGCAGTGGTAGACTCCCTGAGGGCAGCAGGGCTGACAGCGAACCCCCAAAAGTGTGCACTGGGTCTGGAAGAGGCCCGTTACCTGGGGTACCGTATTGGGCGAGGGGTCATCAAACCCCAAGTAAATAAAGTAGAGGCGATCCAGCAGTGGCCACGACCTTTGAGCAAGAAGCAAGTGAGGGCTTTTTTGGGCATAGTGGGCTATTATCGCCGATTTATCCCCGATTTTGCGACAATAGCGGCACCTCTGACTGACCTGACTAAGGGTAGCAGGGCGGTGATGGTAAAGTGGAGTGAAGAGGCTGAGGGGGCGTTTCAGCGACTTAAGACGGTTTTGTGTGAGGGACCGATACTGATCACCCCTAACTTCACCAAGACCTTTATTGTGCAGACTGACGCTTCTGACGTGGGCTTGGGGGCTGTCCTGTCCCAAGTAGTGGAGGGTGAGGAACATCCTGTAACATTCCTGAGCCGCAAGCTCACACCTCCTGAAAAGAACTATAGTATAGTTGAGAGGGAGTGCTTGGCGATCAAATGGGCTCTGGAATCCCTGAGGTATTATTTGGTAGGGCGGCAGTTTACACTAGTGACCGATCACTCTCCCCTCACCTGGATGAGTCAGGCCAAGGAGAGGAACGCCAGGGTCACAAGGTGGTTCCTAATGCTCCAGAATTTTAAATTCACGGTGGAACATCGAGCAGGAAAATTGCATGGGAATGCCGATGCCCTATCCCGTACCCACTGTCTGATGGCCAAAAGTGTTCGTCCCCACAGGGTCAAACAGAGGGGGAGGGTATGTGAGACACTGAAGGGGTTAACTGTGGATGGGCGGTATGTTTCCCCTAGGTTTTGCTTCTATGCAAGGCCTTAGTGCTGAGGTGGGTTTGTCCAGCACCTTGGACACAGGTGATGGGAACAGCCTAATTAGCCTGGATAAAATGACTCAGCAGAGTTGAGTGGGTTGTCTCTCTGTGGAAGGAGGCTGAGAGGACACAGCTCTGACCTGTGTGTCTGGAGCAGCCACGTGATCTTTGTTTAGTGTGAGCTAGTGGACTATTTGTATAGTTAGCACCCTGACGGGTAGGTTTTCTTTTGTTTATTCAAATACCTGAATGTAAAGGCTGGTTTTATTTTGCTGCAATAAACGCAGGCGAGACCTGTTTGGACTGTACCCTGGTGTCCCTGTCTTGAACTGCATCCCAGCACCACGCTACCACGGTCTCTACTGGGCCAAATCCCCACAAGATATATACCAGCAATGAATGCACTGCACATATAAATGTGTACATGCAGTGAATACAGAGCATTGTATAATGTGTGGATGTGCTGTCCAGATCACGTTTTCTCTAAATGTTTGATTAGTTTTGTAGAACTTGTTTCTTATCTTAAAATGTGATTTTTCTGGCCTCATGGTCATGTGATCACTGACTGAGCTGCTGGGTCCAAGTGTATTGCAGTGTATTCTATAGAGCAAATTAAATCAGCCTCAGGATGAAAGGAATTAAATGGTAAAATGTCCATCAAGGTCTTTGATTATCTTTGAAAATGTACAATGTATAAAAAAAAATAAAACAAAAGAAAACTAAATGAATAGAAGCAATAAAAATAAAATAAAAAAGAATGAAAAAGAAAAACTCCACAGTTCATGGACGGAGCCCTGGCACCCGATGACACGAAGCTATGTAACATCTCTGTAAGGAAGATTGTGACGGAAACTGAAAACATTTTGAAAAAAAAATTCTTTATTTAATTATCTTTTTTTCTTCCCTGTACCAAACACACAAAGCAGCACAGCACAGGTTTATTAAAAAAAAATGTGAAAATTAGATGCATCCGAGTCGTATGGAAAATTGTGAAGATAAAAAGTTATGTGAACATTATAAAAAATACGTGGAAAAACTTAAAAAAAATAAGACAAACATTATAAAAATATAAAGGAAAAAAAGAATGATATAAAGAAAAACCACCTAAACATTGTAAAAAATATCAAAATAAAGAATTATTTGAAAAACACACAAACATTATAAAATCTATTTAGAAATATTCTACCCCCTTTTGGGTTTCAGGGGACCACCGGACCACCGTGGGCAATGCGTAAGCTGACATCTGGGACCGGAGTCTAAGTGGCACCCAGTTTTCACCAGAGCCCGCTGCAAAGTGGACTTGCTGCGGCGTGGTGCCACCAGGATGTTCTACAGGTGAGACTATGTCCGTGGTGCAGCCAAGGCGAGGTACAGAGTTGGAAGGAGGTCAAGACAGGCGGCAAAGGTTCAGGGTCAGAGGCAGAGTAGAAGGTCAGGGCAAGCAGCGGAGGAGCGTAAACGGGAACAGGTCCGGGGTCACAACAGGAAATCAAATCACAGGCACAAGGCAAAGGTACAAGTTTTTTCAACGGCATAGAGCATGAAGATCCGGCAGGGAATGCTGGGAGACACCGGCTTTTAACCGTTTCCTGAAAAGGGCCTGCACCAATCAGCGGTGCGCTGGCCCTTTAAATCTTCTGAAGCCAACGCACGCACACCCTTGGAGACAGTCGGGAACGGGGACAGATAAGTGAGTGTAACGGGGCACTGGGGCACATCACGGATGAGCCTGTGACCCGAGACGTGGGTTGCCGGAGCACCCGTGCCAATAGAATTATATGAAAAAAGAAATAAAAGAAAAATAACCTAAACATTGTAATAATAATAATATTAATAATAATAATAATTCTTTATTTATGTAGCACACACATTATTATTATTATTTTTTTTTAAAAAGAATTATTTGAAAAACGATAAAAAATTACGTAAACATTATAAAAAATATTTTGAAAAAAAAAGAGTTCAATTTCAAAAAATTTAAAGAAAAATAACCTAAACATTCTAATAAAAAAGCTAAAAATAAAGAATTCTTTGACAAACAAAAAAAAATGACATAAACAGTATAAAAAATATTTAGAAAAAAAAGAATTATATGAAAAAACCTGAAAGAGTCAGTTGAAAAATTAAAAAAAATATATATTCATATATTATTATTTCTATTTATTTCATATTTTTAGCAACAAAAACAACGACAAATTTGGTGACAAATATTGGAATGTGGTCCTATCATGAATTGAAGGGATGGGGCTCAGTAGTGAGTGAGTGTATTGGGGCGCTGGGGCACATGGAGGGTCACGGGTGAGCCTGCGACTCGAGACGTGGGTCGCTGGAGCACCCGAGCCAATAGAACATTGTAAAAAAAAAAATTATTTGAAAAACTATTAAAAAAATGACTTAAACATTATACAAAACATTTAAAAAAAAAAAGAGTTATATGAAAAAAAAACATTCTAAAAAACAAAAAAAGCTAAAAATAAAGAATTCTTTGAAAAACGAATAAAATATTTAGAAAAAAAAAGAATTATATGAAAAAAACCTGAAAGAATCAGTTGAAAAATGTTATTTTTTGAAATATATTATTATTTCTATTTATTACATATTTTTAGCAACAAATTTGGGTGACAAATTTTTGGGAATTTGGCCCTATGATGAATTAAAGGGACAGGGCTCAGTACTGTGTGATACATTGCTCTTGGATATCCTTGTGCAGCTCCTTAAAGGTAATTTTCCCGTCTTACCTAAGTTTCATTAGCAAACACCCGGCTCTCTCTTCGGCTTTGATATGATATTTTCTTCTTTTAAAGCAAAAATTAATTTTTCAGGCATGTTGTGGGGGTCCGCTGTTTCTTGACATGTAATTAGGTCTTCAGAGATGCATCAAATAGCGGAGGAGGACGTCCGCCATGGAGGCGCCAGTAACGCTGCGGCAGATACTTCTTGCTTGTTGCTTTATACAACTTTACCTTTCATACTCGGATTTCGGAGTCTCCAGAGCTGTAGTTGAAGGAGTTACGACTTGGATTTGAAGACTCCGGGATATTTTTGAAGCCACTTTTTTACAAAGCAGCTTTCATCCTTCTCCAAAGTTTGTCAAAGCAAAAAAAAAAATCTAAAGAAACAATTTAATAACGCGGCAAAACGAGGAATTAGAAAACGACGAATACAGATCGTTGACGTGATTGGTTATCGGTTTTATCGTAGGTTTTATGGATTTTATGGAGGGTCAGAAGAAAAAAAAACACGGAAAAAATAAAGCGTCTGCAGCGAATAATAGAAGCGAGAGGAGGTAATCGTTTTGGGAGCGCACAAGTCAATAGAAAAGTGTAGTAAAACGTAATTATACAAGTGCAGCAGCGGCGGACACGTTGCTTCGGCGCTCACTTTTTTGTCATACATTTGGATCATGTTAGGAGATAATAAGGTCTCAGCGTGTTACCTGTTCTGCTCCGAGAGCAACGGAGAATAACCTGCTTCTCAATCATTCTTCATTCTTTGAAGTCAATCTTTTACAGAACTGCTACTTAATAAGTTCTGCTGCGGCTATAAGTTTTCTTTTTTTGGGGGGGGAGGGGGAGTGAACTATTTATGAATAGTAAAGAGAAAAAAAAAACGGTCACATTGAAAACTCAGTTCAATATGTAGCGTGTAATAGAGCAGGAAGAGCTGAGCAGATTGTACATAGTGTCCTATCTGCAGGCAGCATGTTATAGAGCAGGAGGAGCTGAGCAGATTGTACATGGTGTCCTATCTGCAGGCAGCATGTTATAGAGCAGGAGGAGCTGAGCAGATTGTACATAGTGTCCTATCTGCAGGCAGCATGTTATAGAGCAGGAGGAGCTGTGCAGATTGTACATAGTGCCCTATCTGCAGGCAGCATGTTATAGAGCAGGAGGAGCTGAGCAGATTGTACATAGTGTCCTATATGCAGGCAGCATGTTATAGAGCAGGAGGAGCTGAGCAGATTGTGCATAGTGTCCTATATGCAGGCAGCATGTTATAGAGCAGGAGGAGCTGAGCAGATTGTACATAGTGTCCTATCTGCAGACAGCATGTTATAGAGCAGTAGGAGCTGTGCAGATTGTGCATAGTGTCCTATCTGCAGGCAGCATGTTATAGAACAGGAGGAGCTGTGCAGATTGTGCATAGTGTCCTATATGCAGGCAGCATGTTATAGAGCAGGAGGAGCTGAGCAGATTGTGTATAGTGTCCTATATGCAGGCAGCATGTTATAGAGCAGTAGGAGCTGTGCAGATTGTGCATAGTGTCCTATCTGCAGGCAGCATGTTATAGAACAGGAGGAGCTGTGCAGATTGTGCATAGTGTCCTATATGCAGGCAGCATGTTATAGAGCAGGAGGAGCTGAGCAGATTGTGTATAGTGTCCTATATGCAGGCAGCATGTTATAGAGCAGTAGGAGCTGTGCAGATTGTGCATAGTGTCCTATATGCAGGCAGCATTTTATAGAGCAGGGGTTAAAAGAAGCAACAACTTTGTTTTTATGGAAATACTGAAAGGTTCAATTGAAGTTTTTGTAAACCAATGCCAAAAGTGTGTAGTGTCTGGTAACAGAGGAGCATTGAACTTCGGACATTTGTGGAAATTGTCATATTTCCCCTATGCGAACTCAGCACTTCTTTATTTTACATCAAGAGTTAACTTGCATTAACCTATATTAAACATTAATCTATAGTGTTTTGTTACCTATACTCTATCTGTATAGACTAGTAGAAAAGGTTTAATAACATTTCTGACTGTATAAATATGGGGGAGATTTATCAGAGGTGTCTCAGAGCTGAACTGTTCTAGTTGTCCATGGAAGCCAATCAGAGCTCAGCTTTCATTCTCCCACAGCTGTTTATAAAATTAAAGCTGAGCTCTGATTGGTTTCCATTGGTAACTGGAACAGTTTTACCACAGACACTTCTGACAAATCTCCCCCTCTCAGCGAAGTCAGTAATTTTCCATCCATAGCACAGATTGTTTTCCAGAAGAAAAACAGATCTCTTTACCAGACAGCTTGACCTTCAGAATGACAGGTGCTGGCTGGAAAGTTGTTTACACTTTAGAAACTCTCCCATAAAATATTATGGGGGACTTTATGGTTGTCACGGTTGCACCCGCGATCCTCGGTACGGATCGCGGGTGCACCTGTGCCCGCTGCCGCTGTGATCCCGCTCCCCCGGGCCTGTACTTACCTCTCCAGGTTCCAGGCAGTGGTCTTCGCCCAGGCCGCACACCTGTCTCGTCTGGGCCGCACACTCCCGCTGTTAGGGCGCGCACGCGACAACTCTTTAGGATTTAATGAGCCAGCATCCTCCTAAATTGGCGCTGGCATTCCCTGCTCTGCTACATAATCCGGCGGCTCCCAGCATCCCCTGCCGGATCTTCAAGGCCTTCCACTGAAGAGAAAGCCCTTTGTGTTTACTGAGCGTTTCCAGACGCCTCCGTGTTTCCGGTGTTCCTGTGGCATTCCTGTGTTCCTGTGGCGGTCCTGTGCTCCTGTGGTGGTCCTGTACTCCTGTGGTGGTCCTGTACTCCTGTGGCGGTCCTGTATTCCTGTGGTGGTCCTGTTATCCTGTGGCGGTCCTGTACTCCTGTGGTCGTCCTGTTATCCTGTGGCGGTCCTGTACTCCTGTGGTGGTCCTGTACTCCTGTGGTGGTCCTGTACTCCTGTGGCGGTCCTGTACTCCTGTGGCGGTCCTGTACTTCTGTGGTGGTCCTGTACTCCTGTGGTGGTCCTGTTGTCCTGTGGCGGTCCTGTACTCCTGTGGTGGTCCTGTACTTCTGTGGTGGTCCTGTACTCCTGTGGTGGTCCTGTTGTCCTGTGGTGGTCCTGTACTCCTGTGGTGTTCCTGTTATCCTGTGGCGGTCCTGTTTTCCTGTGGTGGTCCTGTACTCCTGTGGCGGTCCTGTGCTCCTGTGGAGGTCCTGTACTCCTGTGGTGGTCCTGTACTCCTGTGGCGTTCCTGTTATCCTGTGGCGGTCCTGTACTCCTGTGGTGGTCCTGTACTCCAGTGGTGGTCCTGTTATCCTGTGGCGGTCCTGTACTCCTGTGGTGGTCCTGTTATCCTGTGGTGGTCCAGTACTCCAGTGGTGGTCCTGTTATCCTGTGGCAGTCCTCTACTCCTGTGGTGGTCCTTTACTCCTGTGGCGGTCCTGTTATCCTGTGGCGGTCCTCTACTCCTGTGGCGGTCCTGTACTCCTGTGGTGGTCCTGTACTCCAGTGGTGGTCATGTTATCCTGTGGTGGTCCTGTACTCCAGTGGTGGTCCTGTTATCCTGTGGCGGTCCTGTACTCCTGTGGTGGTCCTGTTATCCTGTGGTGGTCCAGTACTCCAGTGGTGGTCCTGTTATCCTGTGGCAGTCCTCTACTCCTGTGGTGGTCCTTTACTCCTGTGGCGGTCCTGTTATCCTGTGGCGGTCCTCTACTCCTGTGGTGGTCCTGTACTCCAGTGGTGGTCCTGTTATCCTGTGGCGGTCCTGTACTCCTGTGGCTGTCCTGTACTCCTGTGGCGGTCCTGTACTCCTGTGGCAGTCCTGTTATCCTGTGGTGGTCCAGTACTCCAGTGGTGGTCCTGTTATCCTGTGGCAGTCCTCTACTCCTGTGGTGGTCCTTTACTCCTGTGGCGGTCCTGTTATCCTGTGGCGGTCCTCTACTCCTGTGGTGGTCCTGTACTCCAGTGGTGGTCCTGTTATCCTGTGGCGGTCCTGTACTCCTGTGGCGGTCCTGTACTCCTGTGGCGGTCCTGTTATCCTGTGGTGGTCCTGTTATCCTGTGGTGGTCCTGTACTCCAGTGGTGGTCCTGTTATCCTGTGGCGGTCCTGTACTCCTGTGGCGGTCCTGTACTCTTGTGGCGGTCCTGTACTCCTGTGGCGGTCCTGTATCCTGGTGGCCATCCTGAGGTCCTGCCTTCCAGAGGTCCTGCCATCCAGAGGTCCTGCCTACCTCAGGTCCTGCCATCCAGAGGTCCTGCTTACCCGAGGTCCTGCCTACCCTGTGTCCCTACCTTGGCAGCCACCGCAGCCTAGACCATCCCGCTTTGTGGCGGGCTCTGGTGAAGACCAGGGGTCATTTAGATTCTGGTTCCGGGTTGCTGCAAGGACTATCATCTCCCATGGTGGCCCAGGTAGTCCAAAGACTCTGCAAGAGACTCTCCCACAACCCGGTCCTTAGTGTCTGCAGTTAAGGAACAGGCCAGTCTACCCGACCAACCAGAAGAAGAAGCTGAAATGAGGATACTCTGCCATAGACCCTGGGGTCCTAGCTGTGACCAGCCTTCTCAGAAAGGGAGGGACAGCTATTCCAGTCTTTTCCTCAGCATTAACCCTTCTTGTGCCAGGAGGGAGGACGGAGAAGTCAGCCCTTTGATTTGCTTGTATTTCATTGTATTTCAGTAAAGAAGGAAACTGTTTACTGCAGACCCGTACTCTCTGGATTGGGGTGCATCACATCATTCCATCCCTTCTGGAGTGCAGCAACACATGGTGACACCTTGACAGTGCCTGGAGGACCCTGCATAGCGCTGGGGCCCCCCTAACCTGAGCACTGCCAGTAAATCCATGGAGAAGAGAAACATTTAGATGATATTTCCAGCTCTTGGCTTTGGCTCAACAAAACTGTATCAAGAACTGCAGTGGCATTTTTCCAAAAAGATCCGTGTGTGTGAAACCATCCAAAAGGTGTTATGTTTCTATTTCTACCAAAATAGAACAAAAATATGGACTTGTCAGGAGAAAAACTTCCATCTGCAAATTAACAAATGAAAATATTTAACTGTTCCAAGTAACACATTTAGGTTCCCAAAGAAGAAGATTAAGGAAAATTGGCACTTGGAAAAATAATGGGAATGAGATGGAATGTTTCCATACATAATTCAAGGGTAAACGTAGCAATAATGGAGCCTGCGAGGCGATAGGCCCTTGGTCTGGGCGACCGTTTTCGAGACAGAGTGATGGGAGTATCATTACCCAGGAGGCTGATTAGTTCTTTAGGGACGCTGAATGATCACATGGTGGCCAGTAGACTCCACTATAGACTCCACGTCTTCTCTCACTTTCCTGGATGCAGGAGACAACAGGGGGTCACACGGTTGTAGCTGTTATTTAGTTCCCGGCTGGTGGTAAGTGTGAGGACCTTTCATGGCAAGGTGCATCTTTGAGGCTCATAGATACAGGGAGGAAACCAAAAACTTCAGCTTGAAAAGTCGGCACGAAGACAGAGGCCCACCAGATGGTGGTTGACCAGAGGTCCACAAAGCCAAGGCTGTGGAAAGGCTTGACAAGCTATTAACCTTTTCAGTGCCACAGTTCCCGCAGCAAGTGTCCTTAGACACAGTGGGGGAGATTTATTACTCATAAAGGCACATAAGTCTCCCCCGCCCCGCTCCTTCCAACTTTGGTCATGTCGGGGTGAACGCCTGGCCAGTGCAGACTATTGAAAAAAATTCCGCCAGATCAGACCTGGTCCAACCTGGTGGAAATTGTAAATAGTTCAAAATTGTGCTCCATATAATTAATTGTACCATCTTTTTTATGACACTGAGTGCCATAATGTTGAGGTCATTAAGAGTCTGTGCCATGACATCATTGTACCCATGTTTTGTGATGTTATGACATGTTCGGCGCTTCTAAGAGAAAGAAGACAGCACGGGCACACCGAAAGGTAAGTCATTTTTTCTCATGTCACGGCCCACCTCCTGCTTCTATTACTAGAAGTGATGCAGTACTCACCGCCACTAGATCTTTCCCTGGTCTGTCTCCTGACGCTAGTTGTATGACCCATTATCAGCACCCAGAGCAGAGGGGTACCCAGAGCAGGAGAAGACCCACGTCTCCTGCCTTCCAGGCCACGCGCCCCCGGGCGCCTTCCTAGGGCGCGCGCGCTGATTCCTCAGAACTTAAAGGGCCAGCGCCCTTTCCATTAGTGCTGGTCACTTCTGGGTTTCCTATATAACCCGGCGGTCTCCTTCACTCCCTGCCGGATCTTCAAGTCTTCCCAACCGAAGTTAAAGCCTCCTGTGTGTATCCCGAGGTCCCGTTCCTGTGTGTGTCCCAAGTTCCCGTTCCAGGGGTCCGTGTCTGGTGGTCCGTATCCTGTGGTCTGTGTCCGGTGTTCCGTGTCCGGTGGTCCGTGTCCTGTGGTCCGTGTCCAGTGGTCCACGTCCAGTTGTCCGTGTCTGGTGGTCCGTATCCTGTGGTCCATATCCTGTGGTCCGTATCCTGTGGTCCGTTCTCGTACTACTGTGCTCCTGCTGTGCCGTCCAGGGTGCCAGCCCAGTGGTGACCTCCTGCCTTCCTGTGCTTCTGCCGTGCCATCCAGGGTCCTAGCCCAGCGGTGTCTTCACTCCGTACCAGCGTTACCAGTGCTACTCTGCGTTCGCCCCTCACGAACCATGACATTATTATTGTCTTCTTGGGTGGTCTCCATTTTTGCTAGCTTCTGCTCTGGTTGTGCACCCCTTTATATAGGGGCACTAGATATATTATATCTTTTGGAGAGTTTCTATAATTTGTTGCCTAGTTTGGGTTCCAGAATCACTGCTTGCAGCTTTGCTGTGGGCCGTCGTCACACCCTGTGTCCTTGACCTTACAGATCTGTGGGGCCAGTTATCAGTTAAACATTAAAAATATTTTTGTACGACCTTCTACCCAAATAAAGGAATTTTTTGTTTTAGGTAAAGCCGGTTTCAATAAAAAACATTGAACTTCCCTGAGCTGGAGATGCCTTTACTTTTCAATCTAATGGCATTCCCTCTGCTTCATACTGTAAGCTCCAGGCTAAAAATACAGCAGGGCAATTGATCTGGCTGTAATCGTAGTGACCAGATGTCTGGCCGCGATCCCCGCGCCTCCATCCATAGACATCGCAATCCATCCCTGACGCAGGAGCCATCAGCTGGTTACTTGTGTCTGTTTTATCAGAAGTTTTTCCTGAAGGACGATTGGCCCACCTAGTGCTTGGTTAAGTGCTGTTCACACCATGCTTTATGTGGGTCGTATTCTGTATACAGCCATCAACATGCACAGAGAAGTAGCTAGAGGTTCATATCCCCTGGAGCAAGGACTTATCCCCCCAGCTCCGCCAGATATAACCTTTGTCTACAATTAATAATAATCCCTTTATTTATATAACGCACACAGATGACGCAGCGCTGCATAGAGTTTGCCAAATCAGTCCCTGTCCCCATGGGGCTCACAATCTAATCCACCTACCAGTATGTTTTTGGAGTGTGGGAGGAAACCTGAGGATATAGAGGAAACCCACACAAACGGAAAGAACATACAGTTTCATCATAGGATGTAAATATGCAATCAGTTACATCTCTCCATCCTGCTCCCTCCTGCTCAGTGATATACATATATGTTCAGTGGGGGGAAGTAGTGGATTATAATACAGGCGGTTTGGACGGTAGCCTTGGATCCAACCCTTCTAGGGGGCCAAGGGCAACTCAAACCACCCACCAAATTTCATACCTTCAGCCATACTTCAGAAATACTTGTACATCTGCTCCTCCTCTCGGTACACATGTACACAAAACCATTTCCGGACCTTCGAAGGTCCTCCAAAGGTCCTGAAACTGCAGATTGAAAGCAGGTAGAAGGGAGGCATCCTCCATTCCCTAAGAAGCTGATTCTAATACCAGATGTAGGAAGAGATTCCGCCCCACAGTGGAGGCCATTGGAGGCAATGGGGAACTAATACAATGATTTACTTACGCGGCCCATTCACGATCCAGCGGCGCGTTCTCTGTGGAGGATTCGGGTCTTCCGGCGATTCACTAAGGTAGTTCCTCCGACGTCCACCAGGTGGCGCTGCTGCGCTGAAGTTCCCTGAGGCCTGCCGGAATGCCCTGAAATTCACCGGCCTATTCCTGGTGAAGGTAAGTGCGAGTCCCGCAACACTTTTTTTTTTTAAATGTGGCAGTTTTTCCGAATCCGTCGGGTTTTCGTTCAGCCACGCCCACCCTTTTCCGGTGCGTGCATGCCGGTGCCGATGCGCCAAAATCCGATCGCGTGCGCCAAAATCCCGGGGCAATACAGGGAAAATCGGCGCAAATCGGAAATATTCGGGTAACACGTCGGGAAAACACAAATCGGGCCCTAAGTAAATGACCCCCAATGTATTGCATACCTCCCTCCGCTTCGGCTGAGCTCGGGGAGGGCCCCAGTGATGTCACTGTCCACATATCAGGAGGAGGAACATATGTGTACAGTGGGATATGTCTCAGCCGTCCATTATATGGATATGTCAGGAATCTGCATGATGTATTTTTGGCTAAAAACTTGGTGGGAATGTAGCCTTACACTCTGTGAAGGTTAGTCAGGACTTCTATCCTGGTCTTGCCTGCAGGAGTGTTTATAATCCTATATCTCCCCCCTGCCGACACAGCCCTGTGAAGCCAAGTCCCGCTCTTCCTCTGAGGGGCGATGATACTTATTAGTGATGACCATTGCAGTTTGAGTCTGTGGCAATCATTGTGGGTTTGGGTCCCCAGTCTTCAGCCAGAAGTTTGGTTGACCCCTCCGCTGGTGACACCTCCAATGGTGCTTACTCTTTAAATGCAGTGTAAGCGTTTAAATGCCAACTCTGTGTACATGCCGCCATTCAAATGACCTTGGCGCGAGCACGTGATCGTCACCCCCCCGGATTACTTCCTGTGTAGTGTTGAGCACTTCACTTCAAGTTCGGTTCCAGGTTCATTTTCGACTTAAGACCCCCCCCTCCCACAGCTGGAAATGACCGGGATGGAGTGATTGGATCGAACCCGAATTTTCACAAGTCTGCTCATCACTAGTCACAATCCTCGCAAAAATGCACAGATGTAGAAATAGTTTCAAACCCTTATCTAGATTTTTATTGCATATTTTATGCTAATATAATTCCATACGTTATATCTCTGGATTTGACACATTTTCTTCTTCTCGGAGAATACATATCCAACACATGTAAAGCGTGAAAACTGCATTTCTTTATAATATTCATAAAATGTAAAGCAGCGGTTTATTAGAGCAATACAATATATACATATATATATATATATATAAAGCTGAGTGTATGTATGTCCGCTAAAGGAATCTGCACTGTCGCGTTCACAATCACCAAATTTTGCACAGCCGCTCAAAGACTACGTTTTGAGACTACATTTTCACCCCACACTTTCCAAAATCCACTTTTTACCCACCATATACAGGAGCCATTGTCTGCTGCTGTGGCAGTTGGACGCTGAGCCGTGATTGGTTGTCTCTCTCTCTCTGACAGTCTCTTTGTGTCTCTCTCTCTGACAGTCTCTGTGTTTGTCTATCTCCAACAGTTTCTGTATGTGTCTCTCTGACAGTCTCTGTGTGTCTCTCTCTCTCTGAGAGTCTGTGTGTGTCTCTCAGCTCTGTGTGTCTATCTCTGGCTGTCTCTGTGTGTCTCTCTGACTGTATCTGTATCTCTCTCAGACTGTCTTCGCGTCTCTCTTCCTCTAGCTGTCTCTGTGTCTCTCTCCAACTCCATCTCTGACTCTCTCTGTGTCTCTCTTTCTTTGACGGTCTCTGTGTCTATGGGGAGATTTATCAGAAGTGTCTGAGAGCAGAACTGTTCTAGTTGCCCATGGCAACCAATCAGAGCTTAGCTTTCATTTTCCAACAGCCATTTATAAAATTACAGCTGAGCTCTGATTGGTTTCTATGGGCAAATGGAACAGTTTTACCTCAGACATTTCTGATAAATCTCTGTGTCTCTATCCATCTTCCCTCACACATAAGCGTCTTATATTCTTTGCCTATAAGTCTTCTTAAGAACTTGCTACTATTTTCTTGACTTTGGTATCTTTTCACTTCTGACCATCTGTTTGCCTCATGATTCTGTACTGCACTGTCTTCTTGGTTCTGACCTATATATGTACATCCTTTCTTCTGTTTGTTTGTGCTGTTTTTTTGTCTTTGTGTTTCACGTTAGTGAAGTAAGAAAATGTCTGTTCTCACCTACCGCCTAAGGTTGGATCAGCAATTAGGTAGGGAAAGTTTGGGGGGTCTAGCTTTAGGGTTTACTGTCCGTGTCTGTCCATCTTCTTTTCTGTTCCCTAACAGCAGCATTTCAGTACATAGTTGACTTTATAGTCTTATATTGGTCAGATTTTTCACATTTTCTGATGCTGGATGATGATTTCTAAACAGTTTAAAGAGGTTTTTACAAAGTTCTGGTGTCACCATTCCACAGGATAGTGCATACAAATTTGATTAGGGAGGTCCAAAGGATAGGCAGCAGGTCGAGCATATATACTGCCAGTACTGATTGGGGAGGTCTAACTGATAGGCAGCAGGTCGAGCATATATACTGCCAGTCCTGATTGGGGAGGCCCAACTGATGGGCAGCTGGTCGAGCATATATACTGCCAGTCCTGATTGGGGAGGTCCAACTGATGGGCAGCTGGTCGAGCATATATACTGCCAGTCCTGATTGGGGAGGTCCAACTGATAGGCAGCAGGTCAAGCTTATACACTGCAAGTCCTGATTGGGGAGGTCTAACTGATAGGCAGCAGGTCGAGCATATATACTGCCAGTCCTGATTGGGGAGGTCCAACTGATGGGCAGCTGGTCGAGCATATATACTGCCAGTCCTGATTGGGGAGGTCTAACTGATGGGCAGCAGGTCGAGCATATATACTGCCAGTCCTGATTGGGGAGGCCCAACTGATGGGCAGCTGGTCGAGCATATATACTGCCAGTCCTGATTGGGGAGGCCCAACTGATGGGCAGCTGGTCGAGCATATATACTGCCAGTCCTGATTGGGGAGGTCCAACTGATGGGCAGCTGGTCGAGCATATATACTGCCAGTCCTGATTGGGGAGGTCCAACTGATAGGCAGCAGGTCAAGCTTATACACTGCAAGTCCTGATTGGGGAGGTCTAACTGATAGGCAGCAGGTCGAGCATATATACTGCCAGTCCTGATTGGGGAGGTCCAACTGATGGGCAGCTGGTCGAGCATATATACTGCCAGTCCTGATTGGGGAGGTCCAACTGATGGGCAGCAGGTCGAGCTTATATACTGCCAGTCCTGATTGGGGAGGTCCAACTGATGGGCAGCAGGTCGAGCATATATACTGCCAGTCCTGATTGGGGAGGTCCAACTGATGGGCAGCTGGTCGAGCATATATACTGCCAGTCCTGATTGGGGAGGTCCAACTGATGGGCAGCTGGTCGAGCATATATACTGCCAGTCCTGATTGGGGAGGTCCAACTGATGGGCAGCAGGTCGAGCATATATATTGCCAGTCCTGATTGGGGAGGTCCAACTGATGGGCAGTTGGTCGAGCATATATACTGCCAGTCCTGATTGGGGAGGTCCAACTGATGGGCAGCTGGTCGAGCATATATACTGCCAGTCCTGATTGGGGAGGTCCAACTGATGGGCAGCAGGTCGAGCTTATATACTGCCAGTCCTGATTGGGGAGGTCCAACTGATGGGCAGCTGGTCGAGCATATATACTGCCAGTCCTGATTGGGGAGGTCCAACTGATAGGCAGCAGGTCAAGCTTATACACTGCAAGTCCTGATTGGGGAGGTCTAACTGATAGGCAGCAGGTCGAGCATATATACTGCCAGTCCTGATTGGGGAGGTCCAACTGATGGGCAGCTGGTCGAGCATATATACTGCCAGTCCTGATTGGGGAGGTCCAACTGATGGGCAGCAGGTCGAGCTTATATACTGCCAGTCCTGATTGGGGAGGTCCAACTGATGGGCAGCAGGTCGAGCATATATACTGCCAGTCCTGATTGGGGAGGTCCAACTGATGGGCAGCTGGTCGAGCATATATACTGCCAGTCCTGATTGGGGAGGTCCAACTGATGGGCAGCTGGTCGAGCATATATACTGCCAGTCCTGATTGGGGAGGTCCAACTGATGGGCAGCAGGTCGAGCATATATATTGCCAGTCCTGATTGGGGAGGTCCAACTGATGGGCAGTTGGTCGAGCATATATACTGCCAGTCCTGATTGGGGAGGTCCAACTGATGGGCAGCTGGTCGAGCATATATACTGCCAGTCCTGATTGGGGAGGTCCAACTGATGGGCAGCAGGTCGAGCTTATATACTGCCAGTCCTGATTGGGGAGGTCCAACTGATGGGCAGCAGGTCGAGCATATATACTGCCAGTCCTGATTGGGGAGGTCCAACTGATGGGCAGCAGGTCGAGCATATATACTGCCAGTCCTGATTGGGGAGGTCCAACTGATGGGCAGCAGGTCGAGCATATATACTGCCAGTCCTGATTGGGGAGGTCCAACTGATGGGCAGCAGGTCAAGCATATATACTGCCAGTCTTGATTGGGGAGGTCCAACTGATGGGCAGCAGGTCGAGCTTATATACTGCCAGTCCTGATTGTGGAGGTCCAACTGATGGCAGCAGGTCGAGCATATATACTGCCAGTCCTGAAGTCGCAACATACGAGATTACCATAGAAAGTGAAAGGAGTGGCAGTATGGATGCTCAACACGGGAAAATGGGAACCCGATTCTCATGATGGGGGGTGGTCCTAGCAAGTCCTGAGGATAGAGCATAACAACAAAACTTGGTGCAACGTCTTTAAGATAAAATCTTTCGTCAGGTTCTGAAGAGGGGGCAGCAAAAGAACAAAATCATGTTCTACAAATCCTTGAAAATGTAACTGAAGTAACGTGTACATTATTATTAGACTCTGATACAGGGGGCACTTCACCAGGACTGCGGGGTTTGGTTATTGAATGTTTTTAGGTCGGGACGTTCAGTTCTTGAATTAAAAGAAAAAAAAATTTCCGATAACATTTCTAAGATGAGATGGTTCCGTCTCTGAAAGTTCATTGTGACACAGGCGGAGGATCAGCTGCTCGCTTTTTCCCTATAATGAAATTAATTTTCATTTTTCTTACAGTCAAGTTACCGATGATGTCCCATGGACTGACCCCATGACCCCGGCATTGAGTGTGAATTGTACGCAGGAGGATGTGAGGATAGCTCCAGGGACATGAGGATAGCTCCAGGGACATGAGGATAGCTCCAGGGACATGAGGATAGCTCCAGGGACATGAGGATAGCTCCAGGGACATGAGGATAGCTCCAGGGACATGAGGATAGCTCCAGGGACATGAGGATAGCTCCAGGGACATGAGGATAGCTCCAGGGACATGAGGATAGCTCCAGGTACGTGAGGACAGTTCCAGGGACGTGAGGATAGCTCCAGGGACGTAAGAATAGCTCCAGGGACATGAGGATAACTCCAGGGACGTGAGGATAGCTCCAGGGACATGAGGATAGCTCCAGGGACGTAAGGATAGTTCCAGGGACATGAGGATAGCTTCAGGGATAGCTCCAGGTACTTGAAGATAACTCCAGGGACGTGAGGATAGCTCCAGGGACGTGAGGATAGCTCCACACACATGAGGATAGCTACAGGGACGTGAGGAAAGCTCCAGGGACGCGAGGATAGCTCCAGGGACGTAAGGATAGCTCCAGGTACGTGAGGATAGCTCCAGAGACGTGAGGATAGCTCCAGGGACGTGAGGATAGCTCCACACACATGAGGATAGCTACAGGGACGTGAGGAAAGCTCCAGGGACGCGAGGATAGCTCCAGGTACGTGAGGATAGCTCCAGAGACGTGAGGATAGCTCCAGAGACGTGAGGATAGCTCCAGGGACGTGAGGAAAGCTCCAGGGACGCGAGGATAGCTCCAGGGACGTAAGGATAGCTCCAGGTACGTGAGGATAGCTCCAGAGACGTGAGGATAGCTCCAGGTACATGAGGATAGCTCCAGGGATAGCTCCAGGTACGTGAGGATAGCTCCAGGGATAGCTCCATGGACTTGAGGATAGCTCCAGGGACGTGAGGACTGCTCCAGGGACATGGACGTGAGGACAGCTCCAGGGATAGCTCCAGGGACAGCTCCAGGGACGTGAGGATAGCTATCTATCTATCTATCTATCTCCTATCTATCTATCTATCTATCTATCTATCTCCTATCTATCAATCTATATCCTATCTATCTATCTATCTATCTATCTATCTCATATCTATCTATCTATATCCTATCTATCTATCTATCTATCTATCTCCTATCTATCTATCTATCTATCTATCTATCTATCTATCTATCCATGTTCTATCTATCTATCTATCTATCTATCTATCATCTATCTATCTATATCCTATCTATCTATCTCATATCTATCTATCTATATCCTATCTATCTATCTATCTATCTATCTATCTATCTCATATCTATCTATATCCTATCTATCTATCTATCTATCTATCTATCTATCTCCTATCTATCTATCTATCTATCTATCTATCTATCTATCTTCTATCTATCTATCTATCTATCTATCTATCTATCTATTATCTATCTATCTATCTATTATCTATCTATCTATCTATCCATGTTCTATCTATCTATCTACATTATCTATCTTTCTTTGTATCTAAGACAATATACAGTGTAGCCATTTCTTGGTAAACCCGGACTGTCCTGGATACTGGATTTGTCGCTCCTGTTACATAACTCGTCATTACCAGGTTTTATAGTGGAGTATAATGGAAAGTAAATCACAATCAATTATGTCCGTCATTCATTAACTAATTATTCCTCTCCAGGAGTTAATAACTGAGCCATTTACATGATGACTCCTGGAAATGACTGCAACGTGTGGTAGTAAGATACCTAAATGGGTCATTTAAAGATGGAGCAGGGTGGAGATTGTTTGTTATGTCACTTACATCCAGACCCCCCTCCCCCCATCACCTACAGAATGGATTGAAGTGGAAGCAGAGGACTCTGACCATTGAACAGAGGCCGCGGCAAGTACTACAGAGCAGATCATCATCACCATCTACTTCCAATTCCGTGTATAGATTCTGGTGCCCCAGATGGTGATCAGTGGAGGTCCCAGGGATCAGACACCCACTGATGGACAAGTCATAAGTATCAAAATCCAATCTGGGGATGGAAGACCCTTTTCTCTGGATTAAAGAGGTTTGCCCACAACAGAAAGTCCTCAAATTTTAATCACCCTAGTGATGTTTACACAATAAGGGTCATTTTTAACCCCTTACTATACAATTTTAGTCATTTGCATTGCTGTTTTAGCTCCTATCACTCAGCAATGGTGAGTGTAATAATGGTCAGTGTGGGCGGGGACTCTCTGAGCAGAAACTTCATGATTCCATGTGCAATGAGATGCTGTGTGCTGACAATGTGCTTAGATTGTCAGGGTACAGGGTTTATCTACACTTTTATTTAGCTTCGGAACATTCACTAGTATCTGACACATGGAGACGAGACTGATCAGAGTCATGAGATAGATATAAGACACAATCACACACTCAGCTCTGCTACCTCACTTATAACACACAGTCAGCTCTGCTATCCTGCCCCTCTCCTTGGATCAAGACCTTATTGGTCTTGACCTTATTGATCTCTCTGCCTCCTGCCCCTCCATTACAAGAGAAGCTATTCATGAGAGGAATCTGTCGACCTCAGTCAGGAGTTAATGGTCCGAACCGGGGACAACCAAAATGTAAACACCAGGACTGATAGACACAGGTTGGAATTATATCTGTGAAATGCTGTATTTTTGTTCAAATTAGTATATGATTAAATTTAATAATTTTGTCTTCAGGGAAATACCCTTTTAATGCCCAAACTGTTCAAATTGGTGACCATTGGACAATTCAACTTGCGCATTTGGTCGTGTCTGATACAGCATTCGCAGTATGGGATAGTTTTTGTTTTTCATTGTGATAAATTTTGATTTCATAAATTCTAATTTTGATTGGACAGGCATTTCAGGACATGTTTACGATTTCGAAAATTTTATTTTTTTAATTTTTGTTTTTACTTGTTTTTTTAAACCTAGGGGTTCTAATTGCATTCCTATTGAAGTATGTTGTGAATACAAGCGGTCCCCTACTTAAGAACACCCGACTTACATACGACTCCTAGTTACAAACAGACCTAAATGTTGGTAATTTACTGTACTTTAGTCCCAGGCTATAATGATGAGTAGTAACAGTTATCAAAGGTGTCTGCTTTGTGAAGCTTTATTGTTAATCCAGGTTCTTATGATAATCCAACATTTTTAAAATCCAATTGTCACAGAGACCAAAAAAATTCTGGCTGGGATTACAATTATAAAATATACAGTTCCGACTTACATACAAATTCAACTAAAGAACAAACCTACAGAACCTATCCTGTATGTAACCCGGGGACTGCCAGTATACTACTTATCTATATCAGCTTGCCTCTGGCAGGCTGTAGTAGATACAGGCTTGGAAGCCTCTCCTAGGCTCCTGGCTGGGATGACGTCGTACCAACTTGCCCAGTGCTGTCTAGGTTCTGGTTAACTGATTGGTGCCCGCTATTTAACTCTGTTGCAGGGGCATAACTAGGCGAGGCTGGACCCAATAGCAGATTTCTGAATGGGGCCCCCCTTCCATTGAGGGAATTCGTTAAAATGCATGCCTTTTCATTATTCTATGCGGTTTCCAGCTTTGAAAGCGTTTTAATTAATTGCTGAAGTGCCCGTGGATGCAGTGCCTCAGCGAATAACCCTAGTGGCAGGAAGGTGCACTGCACACTGTGCAAATGGAGGTGGGATGGGCGAGGGGTGGGCAAAGAGGGCCAGGCACAGCAGAAAGGCCTTAACACATTTTAGTACTGCCACTGGTCCCGGGCCCCTATGCACTGCGGGCCCTGTAGTAGCTGCTACAGCTATTGTTACGCCACTGCTCTGTTGTATAATACAGCAGACACCTGCCCTTCAGTCCATGAGCCCCCTCAGGCACTACTATTACATCATGCTGTTCTTAAAGGTTAAATTAGATCTTTAATATTTCCAAATAATAGAGAGAGGTCGCCATACACATTGCGGTCTATTACGAGCTGGAAGCAGAGGATGAGATTTGGCGCGCTCTCTCCACTCATCAATACCGCCGAGGTCTATTTTTTTTTTCTTCCTCTACCCCAGCAGAACGTGACATGTCCTAAGTGATGTCTGGAGAAATAATTTGGCTGATAAATGCACTGAGCGCCTTTAACGAACGTGTGCCAGATGCAGCGGGAAGGTGTTAATCACTTGTCGACACGTCGTGTAGTGTGCGATGTTCTGATCAGCAGCTTTTATCACAGACATTAACCTCGCCTGTCAGGTGCGTCTCCGCGCGCTCGCTCTCGCGGGTCCCCAGCATTCCTTGGACCTTCACCGTGTTCCTGCCATCTCGCTGCGAAAAGAAACACTTCCCTCCAGCGAGAAATGTGCATTTCCTGAGATAACAACAATAGGATACATTAGATTTGTGCACAGTTTGCTCGGCTGGTGATAAAGACCTGGTTTTTATTCACTGGCTTTTGGATCTCGTTGAGAAGTTGGACTATTTTATAGATTGAAGATGCGAAATGCAAATTTTACCAATTTTTTTTTAATGTCTTATGTTACTCATGCACGTGGCGAAGTCCACTAGTAGTAGAGAGGTGGATGGAGTTTCTACGGGGTCATGTAATGGAGTGGTGGGCACTAAGGAGACCAAGGGTGTAACCAGGGTCCTCGTACAACTCATGAGTCTGGAAACACCTCATAAAAGCCACAGATGGAGGGTCATGTGATCTCTATCTCTCTGTGAACAATCGCCCTGCCAGGACCTTATGATAGTATTCATATATATGAGATTAAGGGCCTGGCAGGGCGATTGCTCATGGACAGATAAGATCACATGACCCTCCATCTGTGGCAATTTAATGGACAGGAATCTCTGGCTGATGAGGTAAACGACAGGAGGCTTCACTTTACATATCAAGAAAGCGGAGCAGAACTATTACTAGATGTATATTGGTAACTTACCTAATATCCCGCCGTATGCATCTCAGAAACATCACCAGAATCCGTCCGTTTCTGACATTTGAAAGTTCTAAAATGCTAATTGTTGCTCTGATTCACTCTCGACTAGACTACTGTAACTCCCTACTAATCGGCCTTCCACTGACTAAACTCTCTCCTCTTCAATCTATTCTTAATGCAGCAGCCAGGCTCGTCTTTCAGGCCAAACGCTACACAGATGCCTCCAGTTTGTGCCAATCACTGCACTGGCTACCTGTCTCCTTCCGTATTCACTTTAAAATAATAACCCTCATCCACAAAGCTCTGAATAATGCTGCACCTCCCTATCTCTCGTCTCTCATCTCAGTCTATCGCCCTTCCCGTACTCTTCGATCTGCCAGTGACATTAGATTAATCTCTACCTTAATTCGAACCTCTCATGCACGTATCCAGGACTTCTCCCGAGTTGCTCCAATTCTCTGGAATGCCCTTCCCCGGACTCTCAGACTAATACCCACTCTCCAAAGCTTCAAACGTGCTCTTAAAATCCATCTCTTTAGGCAAGCTTATCATACTCGCTAACTGCTTAAAATGTCAACTCTCCCTTTACTAATCCATCCTATGTACTATCTCCCGTCTGTTATCTGGCAAACAGCAGATATATACCAAGCTCCCGGCTTCTCTGCAGTCTTTTTCACCTAGGACCCTGTAAATAAGATGGCGGCTGATGGCTGGTTCAAGCAGCAACATCGTTATTTAGTAAATTATTTATTAAATAATTTTATATTGTTCCCTTATAAAGAATGGCTGGACCATTATACAACCTCTTGTGTCACCCCCTCATCCTCATAGACTGTAAGCTCTTGTGTCACCCCCTCATCCTCATAGTCTGTAAGCTCTTGTGTCACCCCCTCATCCTCATAGACTGTAAGCTCTTGTGTCACCCCTCATCCTCATAGACTGTAAGCTCTTGTGTCACCCCTCATCCTCATAGACTGTAAGCTATTGTGTCACCCCTCATCCTCATAGACTGTAAGCTCTTGTGTCACCCCTTCATCCTCATAGTCTGTAAGGTCTTGTGTCACCCCCTCATCCTCATAGACTGTAAGCTCTTGTGTCACCTCCTTCATCCTCATAGACTGTAAGCTCTTGTGTCACCCCCTCATCCTCATAGACTGTAAGCTCTTGTGTCACCCCCTCATCCTCATAGACTGTAAGCTCTTGTGTCACCCCTTCATCCTCATAGTCTGTAAGGTCTTGTGTCACCCCCTCATCCTCATAGACTGTAAGCTCTTGTGTCACCTCCTTCATCCTCATAGACTGTAAGCTCTTGTGTCACCCCCTCATCCTCATAGACTGTAAGCTCTTGTGTCACCCCCTCATCCTCATAGACTGTAAGCTCTTGTGTCACCCCCTCATCCTCATAGACTGTAAGCTCTTGTGTCCCCCCTCATCCTCATAGACTGTAAGCTCTTGTGTCATTCCTCATCCTCATAGACTGTAAGCTCTTGTGTCATCCCCTCATCCTCATAGACTGTAAGCCCTTGTGTTATCTCCTCATCCTCATAGACTGTAAGGTCTTGTGTCACCCCCTCATCCTCATAGACTGTAAGCTCTTGTGTCACCCCCTCATCCTCATATACTGTAAGCTCTTGTGTCACTCCTCATCCTCATAGACTGTAAGCTCTTGTGTCACCCCCTCATCCTCATAGACTGTAAGCTCTTGTGTCACCCCTCATCCTCATAGACTGTAAGCTCTTGTGTCACCCCCTCATCCTCATAGACTGTAAGCTCTTGTGTCACCCCCTCATCCTCATAGACTGTAAGCTCTTGTGTCACCCCCTCATCCTCATAGACTGTAAGCTCTTGTGTCACCCCCTCATCCTCATAGACTGTAAGCTCTTGTGTCACCCCCTCATCCTCATAGACTGTAAGCTCTTGTGTCACCCCCTCATCCTCATAGACTGTAAGCTCTTGTGTCACCCCCTCATCCTCATAGACTGTAAGCTCTTGTGTCACCCCCTCATCCTCATAGACTGTAAGCTCTTGTGTCACCCCCTCATCCTCATAGACTGTAAGCTCTTGTGTCCCCCCTCATCCTCATAGACTGTAAGCTCTTGTGTCATTCCTCATCCTCATAGACTGTAAGCTCTTGTGTCATCCCCTCATCCTCATAGACTGTAAGCCCTTGTGTTATCTCCTCATCCTCATAGACTGTAAGGTCTTGTGTCACCCCCTCATCCTCATAGACTGTAAGCTCTTGTGTCACCCCCTCATCCTCATATACTGTAAGCTCTTGTGTCACTCCTCATCCTCATAGACTGTAAGCTCTTGTGTCACCCCCTCATCCTCATAGACTGTAAGCTCTTGTGTCACCCCTCATCCTCATAGACTGTAAGCTCTTGTGTCACCCCCTCATCCTCATAGACTGTAAGCTCTTGTGTCACCCCCTCATCCTCATAGACTGTAAGCTCTTGTGTCACCCCCTCATCCTCATAGACTGTAAGCTCTTGTGTCACCCCCTCATCCTCATAGACTGTAAGCTCTTGTGTCACCCCCTCATCCTCATAGACTGTAAGCTCTTGTGTCACCCCCTCATCCTCATAGACTGTAAGCTCTTGTGTCACCCCCTCATCCTCATAGACTGTAAGCTCTTGTGTCACCCCCTCATCCTCATAGACTGTAAGCTCTTGTGTCACCCCCTCATCCTCATAGACTGTAAGCTCTTGTGTCACCCCCTCATCCTCCTGGACTGTAAGCTCTTGTGCCCCCCCTCATCCTCATAGACTGTAAGCTCTTGTGTCACCTCCTCATCCTCATAGACTGTAAGCTCTTGTGTCACCCCCTCATCCTCATAGCTCTGTAAGCTCTTGTGAGCAGGGCCCTCACTCCTATTGTTCCATATGACTGTTTGTATCCTGTAATGTAGTATGTTATTTGTATATGTCCCCTATGATTTGTAAAGCTACGGAATTTGATGGTGCTATATAAATAAAGATTATTATTATATTATTATTATTATCCTGCTCCACACACTGACACACACACGACAAACACATAAGGTTGGGGTTTGGCTGACGGCTCGGTTCAGGTTCAGATTTGAATACCGAACCTGTACGCGCACGCCCACTGGTAACACCCATGACCGGTGCTGATGCTGGCACTTATATGGTGCTGGCAGTATTTAAAGAGTTAACACCGGTGAGTACCAGTACTGATCGCTGGTGCGAATGGTGGAGGGGGTGAGGCGAACACCAACCCTGAACTTCTATCTGAAGTCCTGGTTCAGGGATCCGAACCCACAAAGTTTGGCTCAGACAAGTTCAGGTCTGGTCATCACTACCAAAGACCTCTCTGTCCACCACTCCCCTACATGGATATACCTTATAACACCCCTCTGCCCCCACTCCTAAAGACTTTTTGGGCCACCTCTTCTTTATCTGTGGCGGTAATATGGACTAGTATAAAATCAAAATAATACAATCAATAAATAAATGGGGAAAAATCATTATCTTGATATCTTTTATATGTCCTAAAATACATTTCTAAATCTTCTCCTTCCAGTGATTGCCATCTATTTCAAGAACTTTGATTTTGGAGCTCGATGCTCGCTCGACATACGTACAGATAATACGTACAGATAAGAATATTACATCGCGGCCAGCTGCTTCACATTATGGAATTTCTAAAAATTTGTTGAAGATTTATAGGAACAGAACGATTACATATATATAAATGTACACAAATGTGTCTTTCCTTACCCTACCTTTTGGCTCACCCTACCCTGAGATATGTTCATGGCTCATGTGGCCACTGAACGGCGGTAGCTGGGCCCGTAACCTTTAGCACTTCCAACTGAAATCTCAATGGAGAAGACTATAAGATATCCGCAACACTGGAACCTGGAGCCGCTGCAGGGTAACTACTCTTTCCTTTATTTTTGGGTCACCCAAGGTCAACAGGGGATTTCCCAAGATTCTTTTCACATCTGTATGTCATCAGTTTTTTTGTGTCCACAAACAGATGGTTTTCTACAGTATTTTCTGCCCTCCATTTGAAAAAAATGGACCGCGTACGGATGTCTTCCGTTTTTTTTTTTTTGCGGATCCATTGTCCATGATCTGTATGGAAGAACGAAATAGTACATGCTGAAATTTTTTCTCAAAGTCGCACATCTGTGAAAAAAAAACGGACATATGAACAGTCGCATAGAAATCAATGGGTCAGAATGTCAGTATCTCCAAATAAAACGGACAGCGTACTGATGTAAAAAACGCCTGAAGAGCCATAATGCGATAATAGGTTGTGGTCTGGATGGCACTGGCGTCCTCTGTTAAACACATCCAGCAGTGACGTATGGAGACAAGGGTGAATGGGAGCACCAGAGGAGGTAAGTATAAGATGGCCCCAACAAGTCCAAAATTCACCTCCTACATATGGTACTGGAATCAAGCCCCCAAAAGCCATAAATAACTTTGCCACAGAAAACAAGCCCTCATAAAAGTTATGACTTTTGATAGGAGGGGAGCAAAAAACTGAAATGCAAAATGGAAAAAGGAGATTGGCAGCAAGGGGTAAACTCCACCAGATTGGAATCTACTGTGACTGAGGGGACTGGTTGTCTTTAGTACTGCAGGAACCACATGATTCAAAAAGGCTCCAATTTTGGGAGGGGGTGGGAATAAAAGGGCCTGGAGTTAGGGCATCACTAGTAGGAGTGGATTGCAACTGCCATGGGCACTGGGTTGTATGAATCTTATTGCCCCAATCTTATTGGAATCAGCCCCAATAAGGTGGAGGGAAAGGTACGGATATAGTGCCCAAGTTCTGGGGATGTGCTCGATTAGAGTCCTGTTGGCCTGATGTTTGGGCACTGATTCAAGAGGTTTGTTCTATTACTATTCAACGCTCCTTGTTGAATCCTAGGCTTCCTCTGGGACACAGAGGCTGAGGGGTCGGCATATTGTACCAGGCAGGTAAGTTAATTCAACACATTGGGGGTCATTTACTAAGGGCCCGATTCGCGTTTTCCCAACGTGTTACCCGAATATTTCCGATTTGTGCCGATTTCCCCTGAATTGCCCCGGCTTTTTGGCGCACGCGATCGGATTGTGGCGCATCGGCGCCGGCATGCACGCGACGGAAATGGGGGGCGTGGCCGCACGAAAACCCGACGTATTCGAAAAAACCGCCGCATTTAAAAACGTAAAATGTGTCGCTTGGGATGCGCTTACCTTCACTTGGTCCGGCTCGGTGAATTTCAGGGCATTCGGATGCTTTTCAGCGCAGCAGCGACACCTGGTGGACGGCGGAGGAACTACCTTAGTGAATCCCGGCCGGACCCGAATCCATCGCAGAGAAGGCGCCGCTGGATCGCGAATGGGCCGGGTAAGTAAATCTGCCCCATTATCCCAGAATTGGTTGAACAACTAGATTAGATTAGAAAGAGCCGTATATATATATATATATATATATATATATAAAAAAAAAGGGTGTGAAAAAAAGTTTGATACCCTTGGGCCGGGTGGAGGCGGTCCCTGGATAACGATCACTTACTTACCCGGTAATGTTGCGATCCCCGCTGTGCACTGTCTGACGCTAATGCCCTGTGCCGTGATTCACTAAGATCGTGCGCCCGATATCCTGCATGTGTCGCTTCCCCGCTCTGGCCTGACGGAGTTCACCTTCCTCTTCCTGGTGCATGTAAGTGCATTGTCTTGCGACGCAATTTTAAAGTTCCCGCGCTCAGTCCGAATCCCACCCCCCGAATTCTGTCGCATGAAAGCCAGCGCAACTAAGCCAAAATCCAATCGTGTGCAACACCATCCCCTTCTAAATACCTGCCCCAGCGGCGCAAATCCCAAAAATTTCTAAAAGCCGATGAAAGTGCGATCCGTGGGACCGTTAGTAAATAAGCCCCAGTATGTTTTGGAGTGTGGGAGGAAGCCGGAGGAAACTCATGCAAACACGGAACTCTTTGCAGATGTTGACCCTGGGACTTGATCCCAGGTCTCCAGCACTGCAAAGCTGTTGTGCTAACCACTGAGCCACCATGCTGCTTGACTGCAATATCAGACATAAAACATAGCCAGGTATGGAGCTAGAAGAAAGGTTTGAGGACCTTTGGAGGATATTCAATGGTCCTGAAATGACTCTTGTGTACATCTGTATTGAGAGCAGGAACAGATGTACAAGGATTTCATGGGTGAAGGTCCTTCTCCGTATACAATTTAGCTGGTGGTTTGGGTGGCCATGGGCTCCTTAGAAGGCTAGGGCCCCGGACTACCGCCCAAACCACCTATACTATAATCCACCACTGATTATTACAAGTCAGTGTACAACCCCTTTAATGGAGCTTGACTGCCATATCAGACAAAATTATCCAGGTACAAGCTAGAAGAAAGGTTTCAGGACCTTTGGAGGACCTTCAGTGGTCCTGAAATAGCTCTTGTTTACATGTGTACTGTGAGCAGGAACAGATGTATGAAGATTTCATGGGTGAAGGTCCTTCTCAGTAAAATTTGGTGCTTGATTTGGGTGGTTATGAGCCCCTTAGAAGGCTTGGGCTCCGGGCTACAGCCCCAAATCACCTATATTATAATCCACCACTGATTATTACAATTTGGTGTACAACCCCTTTAATGGAGCTTGAGGGGTGTTAAAAAGACATAGTTAGGTATGGAGCTACAACAAAGGTTTCAGGACCTTTGGAGGACCTTCAATGGACCACCACTGAAAAGACATAGCCAGGTATGGAGCTGGAAGAAAGGTTTCAGGACCTTTGGAGAACCTTGAATGGACCACCACTGAAAAGACATAGCCCGGAATGGAGCTGGAAGAAAGCAGCTGTGTTTTTTTTTCTAATTTTTAAAAAGTTCATTAAGAAAGTAAATCCCAAAAAATAAGTGACTCCTGCAAAGATCAGTCATTTCCTGCAGGAAAGTTGTGACGGAATCGCCACAATGTACCTGAGGCCGCACGGCCGGAATGTGCAGACGTTCCATTTCCATTGTTTATTTATTTCTGGTGTAAGACGTAACCATTACCATCTAATTGCTGCGCCCCGTGAAAAACACGCAGATAAAACATATTGGATCTCGCACAACCCCAGCACCTGGCGCTCAGATCTGCTGAGTCGTTTATTGAGAGAAAATTTATTTATTTAAATGCACCGTAAATTGTCCTACAGGGAGGAGAATATAATAAAGGTACGCTATTCCGCCGCAAAGAACATTTCTCCCATCATCTGAAATTTTAACTGATGTAAAGATAATTTTTTGCAACTAAATACAAATGGGGACACATTAAGACATTTCTAATAACGTGGGAAAATGCAGGTAGGAATTAATTCCGAAAAAAAAATTAGGGGCCACGCTAAGAGCCCTGCAGTTATTATTATTATTATGCAGGTTATTATTTCGGAGCGTTGCTGAGTTTAGGCAAAAAAATTTTGCAAATCAGTCGGCGACAAAGTGGGGGTCATTTACTAAGGGCCCGATTCGCGTTTTCCCTACGCGTTACCCGAATATTTCTGATTTGCACCGATTTTTCCTGAATTGGGGGGGAAATGGGGGGGGGGCGTGGCCGTAAAAAAAAAAACGACGGATTTGGAAAAACCGCCGCATTTAAAAAAAAAAAGTGTCGCTTGACACACGCTTACCTTCACCCAGCGGAGGACGGTGAACTTCAGTGAACTCCGACGAACTTCAGCGCAGCAGCGACATCTAGTGGACATCGGGGGAACTGCCTTAGTGAATCCCGGCCGGACCCGAATCCTCCGCAGAGAATGCGCCGCTAGATTGCGAATGGCCCGGGTAAGTAAATCTGCCCCACTGTTTTTCCTTGTAAAAAAATTTTTGCCAACTTTTTCTGGGTTCGTGCAGTAAAGTGTATCTTTAAATGCTGTAAAACTTAAGCTCAGGGAAGATGGCCTGCTTCACAATGACTAACAGAATTGCGTTACATTTTCTATAAATCTTGCAAAACATACGTATCTAATAAAAAAGAAGGATTGAAAAAATACAAGAAAATACTAAAAAAAAAATAGGGGGAATAAAGGGAACCAGTTACCAGATTTTACCCCCCTAAAACTCCAGACCCCTTAGGAAGGGGATGAAATGTTCTTTCTAGAATTTCCTCTTTTATATGAAATCTCACCTGTTTATCTATAAGAAAAAAAAAAACCCTGCAAACCCGCATTTTCGGACGCGGCGATACCTAATGTGTTTAGGATTTTTACTGTTTATTCATATTTATATCAGTTCTAGGGAAAGGGCGGTGATTTGAATTTTTATGTTTTTTTAATATAATTTTTTTTTTTTACTTTTTTTAATTTTTTTTTTACTATTTTTCAGACTCCCTAGGGTACTTTAACCCTAGGTTGTCTGATTGATCCTATCATATACTGCCATACTGCAGTATGGCTGTATATGGGGATTTTGCATACCATCTATTACAATGTGCAGATCGCACATTGTAATAGATAGCCTCGATCATGACAGCCTCGGATCTCTATGTGATCCGAGGCTGTCATGACAACGGATTGTCACTCCCCGGTGACGTCACGGGGAGTGACGATCGGAGCCAAGATGGCGGCGCCCACGCGCCGCCGGCTCTTTAATGCCGCCGGCAGCTTTGCCGGCGGCAATCAAAAGGTTAACACCCGCGATCGGTGCAAGCACCGATCGCGGGTGTTAGCGACGGGCATTTGCTTCATCATGAAGCAAATGCCCGGTGAGTATGAAGAGGGCTCAGCCCGTGAGCCCTCTTCATACTCCCCCATGCGCAGCAAGACGTAAGGGTACGTCTTATTGCGCTATGGGGTTAATCAAATCCAATCAAGGAGTAGAACCATCTCAAGAAGGATCAGAAGGAAATGGACAGCATGTGAGTTACATATGAGAGTCACACCAAAGGGGCTAAATACTTATGACCATGTGATATTTCAGTTTTTCTTGTTTAATAAATTAGCAATAATATCTACATTTCTGTTTTTTGAAGGTTGCTGAGCACAGAGCTTGACTGTCCCATAAAACTAAATGGAGAGGAAGGGCGCATGTTACCCGAGTCATGAGCGCTAGTGTCAATAAGTCAGTCTGCATTGGTCAGAGTTTTAGATTGTGGGCTCAGGAAGGTAACTAAATCATTTACCCCCCAAAAAATAAAAAACCTTCACCGATTTGACGCTGAGAATCTGCATGGAGCTGGATATTTATGGATCTCGAACAATCACTACTCAATCCATCCATCACGATGACGAGACATCGGCCTCTCCTTACATTCAAGGCTCCACAATAAATGGTATTTGCAGTAAAAAAGTACAGCGTAGTGCTGATCATTGTCACCTCCGCCGCGCCCGTGTAGCTGTGTGACCTCTCAGGCTGTGTTTGGTTCACGGTGAAGAACATTTCACACCAGGGTTTCAGGTCACAGTTAATGTGCAAGATTACAATAGCAGCTCCTGCACATTCAGGGCACGTGAGAAGCGAGCCTGGAACATCTCTGCTAGAAACAAGACGTCAAAAAACTTCTTAGGAAAGTTGGGTCCAACTCTCTGTAGCTGCTATGGCATATAGACGATGATACCAAGATATGTACCACCACAAGTCCTTCATGTGTTTTTCTTGTGTAACTTTCTCCCATCTCCCTGCTGCATCTGTGAAGCTCAGGGGTTCTTCTTTACCTATCTCTCCAAGGCTTTCCTCCCACAATTGCTTAGTTTGGCTGGAGGCCAGGTCAAGGTAGAGTTATGGTCATCCCAAACTTCGTCCATTTAAGGATTATGGAGGTCACTGTGCTCTTAAGAACCTTGAGTGCTGCAGAAATATTTTTATAACCTTGGCCAGATCTGTGCCATGCCACCATTCTGTCTCTGAGCTCCCTGGGCAGTTCCTTAGACCTCATGATTCTCATGTGCTCTGACATGCACTTTGAGCTATGAGGTCTTATATAGACAGGTGTGTGCCTTTCCTAATCAAGTCCAATCAAGAAGTAGAACCATCTCAAGAAGGATCAGAATGAAATGGACAGCATGTGAGTTAAATATGACATTGTGATATTTCCATTTTTCCTTGTTAAATAAATCTGCAAAAATATCTACATTTCTGTTTTTTACTTCCAAGATGGGGGCAGAGTATAAAGAACTTTTTGGATCTTACCAATTGCCTGCAATTAAACAACAAATATTGGAACATTTAAAGGGGTCTGAATACTTTCTGTAAAACAATCCCTATTGATCAAAGGTGTAAGCAGTTGGATACTTGAATGGAAACTTCATGGGGATGGAGTAGGTCCCACCCCTCTGGATTCATCAAGAGGCTTAGGCCTCCTGATGCATCTGGCGGTGGCTGCATGTTTGGTGAGTGTTTGTATCGTTAGATATTTCCTACCCCCCCCCCCCCCCACACCGGTCCACTCGGCTGTCAGCCACACCCCCATCATGCCCTTTCCACACCCACTTGAGGGTGGAGATGGCATAAAAGGGAAAATAATGGCACTTATTGGCATTTCACAAGTAATGTGGATTATTTCAAGGCTTCAACACCTTTTGGCGTATAAGCCCTGATAGATGTCCCCCATGTACTTTTCAGTCTTATAAGCTCTCATATTACTGCATTTTTGTCTTAAAATGGAGCATATTGCAGTTTTAAAGATAGTAATAATGTTTGCAGCGGCCTGTGACATTGTGACAGCTCAGCAGTTTCTGAGAACCCTGGAAAACTGGGGCAGGAGTAGCCAAAAAAAAAATTTATAGTGGAAGAGATTTATCAATCTATCTACGCTAGAAAACCGTAGTAATTTGTACCTGAAATGCCCTGCGCCACTGAAGGTGAATTTGCTGAAGGTTTTAGAGCAGTTTTAGGCTGTTTCCCGATATTTGAAAATGGGGTGCGTCTCCAGTTAAAGGGACAAGGTCTTCCCTGTCACCTTGTAGGGTCACTGAGGGACCGTTAGTTAGAATGCTGATAGCGGGTTCGCCCTTGTTAGGGCGTCTGATTCCGCAGGGAGGTTGCAGGGTGAGTTCCCCACCACTTACCTAGTCTGACAGCAAGCGCCAAGCCTGATTGTGGATGCGCTGTTGCTGGACAGGTTCTTTACAGGGATAAATCGCAATTCCTGGCCTTTGCGCCAATAACTGTGCAAACATCACAGCTTGTATGCCATAAGCGATATTGTATGATTTATACGAACAATGGGGCTCATTTACTAAGGGTCCGTCAGACGCATTTTCGCCGGGTTTCCTGACGATTTCCGTTTTGCGCCGAATTGCCCTGGGATTTTGGCGCATCGGCGCCCGGCTTGCATGCGACAGAAATGGGGGGCGTGGCCGTCAGACAACCTGACGGATTAGGACCAAGCGCAGGATTTAACATTTGGAATTTTGTCGCAAGGCATGCACTTACAAGCATCAAGAAGAAGAAGGTGAACTCCGACGTGCCTCGGCGTAGAAGCGACGGATGCAGGAACTCGGGCACACGATCTTAGTGAATCGCGACAGACCCGAATCCTCGTCGGACAACGCACCGCGGGATCGTGACAGGACCGGGTAAGTAAATCTGACCCAATATGTTGCTACTATTTCTTTGTACGGTACATTGTCATTATTACTCCCTACTCATGTATATAGTATCACTATTTATGTGCTTTATATAGTAAAGCGGTATAGTTTATGTATACTGTAGACCAGAGTATAAGGTAGCAGTATTATTTATGTGTACAGTATGATGGGATGAATTATGTGTATGGTATTGCTCTACTATGGATAGGTCACTGTCAATTGAATTAATAACTAGTTTTGCCCCTGGTAATAGGAACCTGTTTTAATACCTTATTCATATGTAAATTAGCATTATCACTAATGGAAAATTAATTTGGATTAGTTACAGTACGTAACAATGTATGCAGTGATAGAGGAACTTGAGTTAAAGGGGTTTTATGGGCTAGGAGAAGTGTTGTAGGATGGGATCAGTATGGGGTCGGTAGGGATCTGGCCTCTGGACCCTGTTTTGTTTCGCCTCCGGCACAGAATGAAGCTGCAGTTCCCTGTCACGTCCACTATACAATGGATGGAGCCTTCTGCTACTGTTTCCATCCACAGTGTAATATCCAGTGACAAATAAAAATGAGATTCCCCCAGACTATTGTATTGGATGCAGAAGAATCTAGTGGCTGGTCGCTGGGGTCATCATATTTAGAATCTTGGCTCCAAAACTGCTAAAGCAAGTTTATACAGAACAATGTGCAATATTCCCAATTTTTTTTTAATGTGCGAGAAAAAACAATGATAAATTTTCTCGTGATGGGTAAGGCGGCAATTACAGCCAGCGATACAGCGTCATCTGTTATACCGAGCTGACCTGAACTTTTACATGATTTATTTGTTTATGAGAGAAGTAAAAAATCCGGATCAGCACTTTGTGCCTCGTTGTAGAATACACGGAGGGGTCAGCGCCGCCACGTGGAGGCTCCGAAACTTCATCATGAATGGTAAAATATTCACTTTGTTCAGTCTCTACTTTAATGTTGAAGACAGGGAATATCCAAAATGTCTACTCTTCTGCGGGTAGAGGTGGGCTGCTAGGTCAGTGCCAACCTTAACCCTCTAGGTTGTAAATTCTACAAAGCCATCATGATGATGTGGACCCAATAGAGTAAAATAAGTCATCATGATGATCTGGACCCAATAGAGAAGTCATCATGATGACCTGAACCCAATGGAGAAGGAGAAGTCATCATGAGGATCTGGACCCAATGGAGAAGTCATCATGATGATCTGGATCCAATGGAGAAGGAGAAGTCATCATGAGGATCTGGACCCAATGGAGAAGGAGAAGTCATCATGAGGATCTGGATCCAATGGAGAAGTCATCATGATGACCTGAACCCAATGGAGAAGGAGAAGTCATCATGAGGATCTGGATCCAATGGAGAAGGAGAAGTCATCATGAGGATCTGGACCCAATGGAGAAGTCATCATGATGACCTGAACCCAATGGAGAAGGAGAAGTCATCATGAGAATCTGGATCCAATGGAGAAGGAGAAGTCATCATGAGGATCTGGATCCAATGGAGAAGGAGAAGTCATCATGATGATCTGGATCCAATGGAGAAGGAGAAGTCATCATGAGGATCTGGATCCAATGGAGAAGTCATCATGATGATCTGGACCCAATAGAGCAGGAGAAGTCATCATGATGATCTGGATCCAATGGAGAAGTCATCATCATATCTGGACCCAATGGAGAAGGAGAAGTCATCATGATGATCTGGACCCAATAGAGCACAACTGTGGGTTGCTAGATGCCACATCTGTCTGTGTCAGATCAGTACTGTGGTCAATGACTAATCTTCTAGTTTGTGAGATTCATCACTTTTAGTGGCAGTAATCCAAGTCCTGGCCAGGACATGTCTTCATGAAGATCTAGACCTGCTGGAGCAGAATGGTCATGAAATTGTCACGATGATCTGGACCACTTCTCCCTAAGTGTGCTGATTCCTGGCCAGGAGAAGTCTTAATGATGATGTGGACCTAATGGAGCAGAATTGTCGCCAGTGGGTTTTTTTTAGATGCCATTTCTAAATGTGGCTGCTCAGTCCTGTAGGCAATGATTAACCTTCCAGTTTGGGAAATGGTTCTCATCAAGTTTAGCGTCCATGACACAATTTTTGGCAAAGAGAAGTTGTGATGATGATCTGGACCCTAAGGAGCAGGATCATCACCTGTGAGTTACTTGATGATTCTTTTGCCTATGTCTGATCAGAAGTCTGTCTTCTGTATCCGGATCGATGCTGCTGGATGTTATTTGTCCCTATTAATTTGAGGATGTAGGTGATTTTTTGGAGATTTTCCTGATAACTATAATAGAAGGGCGATCAAGGGAAGAAGACCCAAGCTAAACTCTTCCCCCAGGACCTCCAGCTCCACCCCTGACTGAGCCTAATTTATGTACTAACCACTTGTGGAGTGCGTGTCTGCTACAAAACCCTATGGAAAATGCAAATACAACACATTGGGGGTCATTTACTAAGGGCCCGATTCGCGTTTTCCCGACGTGTTACCCGAATATTTCCGATTTGCGCCGCTTGTACATGAATTGCCCCGGGTTTTTGGCGCACGCGATCGGATTGTGGCGCATCGGGGCCGGCATGCGCGCGACAGAAATCGGGGGGGCGTGGCCGAACGAAAACCCGACGTATTCGGAAAAACCGCCGCATTTAAAAACCGAAAATGTGTCGCTTGGGGAGCGCTCACCTTCACCTTCTATGGGATGGTGCATTCCGGGGCGTTAAGATTATTTTCGGCGCTGCAGCGCCACCTGGTGGACGGCGGAGGAACTACCATCTTAAATCCCAGCCGGACCCGAATCCTGTGCAGAGAACGCGCCGCTGGATCGCGAATGGGCCGGGTAAGTAAATGTGCCCCTATCTATCTCCTATCTATCTATCTCATATCTATCTATCTCCTATCTCTTCTTTCTTATCTCTTTACATATCTCTGTATGATCTTATCTTTCTATCCCCTGATTCCTCCATTCTTCTTCTTTCTCACATGAATCTATACATATATCTAGCAGCTGTATCTCTCCATCTCCTTCCTTATATCTATATATCTTCTCTCTCCTCTCCTGGAGGTATAGCAGGTGTTTACAGGGCGGGACCTCTGTGACGCTAGCTCCTCCCCCTGTACTCTTAGCCCCTCCCTCTCATAATTTGGCGCAGGAGGAGGATTATTAACCCCTTCCTGTGCAGCTGCCAGGACTCGGAGGGAAAAGACGATTTACAGCGCGCGCACATCCCCTCTGCTCGCCTCCTGGCCGCTGATTGGCTGAATGTAGGTCAGCCCCGCCTTCTCCTGTGACAGCGGAACACTCGCTGCAGCCTCGCTTTGTGCAACGTGACCTGGCACAGCGGCTAAATCTTCAGGTTGTGGTTGATAAGTGGAGGTGAAGTGAGGCGGGAGGGCGAGGATTTTTTTTTTATTAGTTTTTTTTGTTCAGTATTATGAGACCTGACATCCGTGCGATTCAAATGACTGCATAGTGACATCTGTGGATGTTGTGTGAGATAACTTCTCCTCATACTTTTTTGTTATATATATTTTTTTCTGTATTTGACTGCTTTTATATGTCTATTATATGTTATTTTTATGGTTCATTACTATTCACTTATTTTTTATGTGTTTTTTTCTCATAGGTTCCTTATATCCTGGTCACGTCTAACCACGGATAATCTGCTCGTCCATATAACACATGGAAGTTCATGTGACAGCGCACTTTACAGGGTCCGTATCCTCACGGACAACGAGGACGTGTTGCTAGGATATATTTTAGGTATTTTATGTATTTTTATGTATTTTATGTATTCTAGCCGAATCTTTGTCTATATTTACAGAAGTATAAAATCAAGAAATATATATTTACACACTATATATAGGAAATATGTCTAGGAAACTTACCATGAATATCCATCATGATAAACCAGGGACATTACTCATAGATCCGGGCACCGGGACTGTGGTATCTTCTTATATTTGTTATCCATGGCCTCCCTCCTACTAAAATCAACTTGTATAATTATGCTAATGAGCCAGCAGGAATCTGAGGGCTTTTCCAGAGACTCTGCATGCTGTAGCTTCACAGGATGTTACATGGTCACCCCTTGGCTCCCTTAGCACTTCCCCCCTCCCACACCCTGCTGTAATGTCGCAAGGTTGGGTGGAGGAAGTGCTCCTGGCCAGCGTAACTCTGAAGCCGCAACCCAGTGGAGCTCTGGCAACACCCCCCCAGAGCCTGTGTGCCTCATTAGCATAATTTTAAACATTGATTTTAGAAGGGAAGAGGCCATGGATAACAAATATAAGAAGATTACCGCAGTCACAGTGCCTGGATCTATGAGTGATGTCCCCGGTTTATCATGCTCCTTTCTGCTGTGGATTGTCAGTAGCAGACCCCTTGGTAAAGAAACTATTCAAAATGTAATGTGTTGTCCAGAAACAGCAGCACACCTAACCATGGGTAGTGCCTGGTACTTAGCTCATATTTTACAAAAAATTGGACCTAATGTCACGGCAGGGAATTTTTAGATAAATTTTAGATCTATTCATTTCTATACAGATGAGCTGCAAAACTGATATTAACCATGGTCAGGTGTGCCGTTGTTTTTGGATTGGAACATATTTGGATAACTGCAGAGAGAATTTCTAATTTCCCATGTAAAATACTCCATTTTGGCTGAATATGGACAATTTTCTTGACAATAATAATTCCTTTATTTATTGTATATAGCGCACACAGATTATGTAGCACTGCACAGAACTTGCCAAATCAGTCCCTGTCCCTGTCCCCATGGGGCTCACAATCTAATCAACCTACCGGTATGTTTTGGAGTGTGGGAGAAAACCAGAGGACCCAGAGGAAACGCAAACACGGAGAGAACATATAAACTCTTTTCAGATGTTGACCCTGGGACTAAAACCCAGGACCCCAGTGCTGCAAGGCTGTAATGCTAACCACTGAGCCATCGTGCCGCCCTATTTCTTGGACAAAAAGCAGCACACCCATTCTATGGGAGTCTATAACCAGTGTTCAGCAAGCTACTTGCACCCATCAATACTGCCAGCCATAGTGCCCCCATCAACAGTGCCAGGCATAGTGCCCCCCACCAAAACACCAGCCATAGTGCCCTTATAGACATTCATAGTGCCCCGCCAACAGTCAAAACTAGTGCCCCTAACAGAGCCAACCATAGTGCCCCCACCAACAGAGCCAACCATAGTGCCCCCACCAACACAGCCAGCCATAGTGCCCCCCACTAACAGAGCCAGCCATAGTGCCCCCACCAACACAGCCAGCCATAGTGCCCCCACTAACAGAGCCAGCCATAGTGCCCCCACCAACACAGCCAGCCATAGTGCCCCCACCAACACATCCAGCCATAGTGCCCCCACTAACACAGCCAGCCATAGTGCCCCCACCAACACGGCCAGCCATAGTGCCCCCTCCAACAGAGCCAGCCATAGTGCCCCCACCAACACATCCAGCCATAGTGCCCCCACCAACACAGCCAGCCATAGTGCCCCCACCAACAGAGCCAGCCATAGTGCCCCCACCAACACAGCCAGCCATAGTGCCCCCACCAACACATCCAGCCATAGTGCCTCCACCAACACAGCCAGCCATAGTGCCCCCACCAACACAGACAGCCATAGTGCCCCCACCAACACAGACAGCCATAGTGCCCCCACCAACACAGACAGCCATAGTGCCTCCACCAACACAGACAGCCATAGTGCCCCCACCAACACAGCCAGCCATAGTGCCCCCACCAACACAGCCAGCCATAGTGCCCCCACCAACACAGCCAGCCATAGTGCCCCCACCAACGGAGCCAGCCATAGTGCCCCCACCAACGGAGCCAGCCATAGTGCCCCCACCAACACATCCAGCCATAATGCCCCCTCCAATAGAGCCAGCCCATAGTGCCCCCACCAACATATCCAACCATAATGCCCCCTCCAACAGAGCCAGCCATAGTGCCCCCACCAACACATCCAGCCATAGTGCCCCCACCAACACAGCCAGCCATAGTGCCCTTTATAAATCCAGCTTTAGTGTGTAAGGTGATGGATCAGAAGCTTTTACATGTTTGTTATTTGGATGTCTCTCTGTGTATGAGCCCCATTATTATCTGCGCCGGTGGTTGAGCGTGGTGCAGATCTATCATGATCCCCGCGTGTACGTCATTGCCTCTCCATGTATTTAGTGAGATATAATGATCCTGTGGGTGGGTATTGTCTATGATTAGGTTCTCTCTTTATACATGAGTGATTATGACAAAAGCCGCATGATAATTGAGGGTCTTCATTAAGTGTTTGTGATTCATTCATACGGTGTAATAACTGAGGTAAAAGAGAGTCATTACCGGGCGACTTCCACCGCTAAATAACCAGAAACACAGCCACTCCCACCTGGCTAATTCCTTGGAATGGGGAGAAAATTAAGAAAACATATTACATACAACAACAAAAAATTGCTCAAATAGTAATCCTGGCTGCTGCTTTAACAAAAAGTCTGTTTTTGTTGTTGCAAAAATCATGTGTAATGTGTAATGAGTCTTTCTTCTCTTTTGGCCTGAGAACTAGAGGGACTGTCTTTGGAAATTTGGAGGATTAGACTGTCTTGGAATATCCAGGGTACTTGTTACAGGGTTAAATGAACTCTCAAGGCAACACCACATCTTACCCTACCGAGTTCTTGCACAGAATCTGAATTTCAACCTCATCCCTCCTTGGACACATTGGGGCACATTTACTAAGGGTCCGCAGCCGCGAATCCGTCGGGTTTTTCCCGAATATTTCCGCTTTGCGCTGTATTTCACAGGATTGTGGCGCACGCGATCGATTTTTGACGCAATCGCACCGTCTTTTGGCTTAAAAAGCCATTTGTGTCGCAAGATCAAGCACTCACATACACCAGAAAAAAGCAGGTGAACTTCGGCGGACCTCAGCGCAGCAGCGACACCTGGTGAATATCGGCGCACGTACCTTAGTGAATCCCGGCAGAACCCGAATCAGCGTCGGAGAACGCACCGCTGGATCGCGACTGGACCGGGTAAGTAAATGTGCCCCATTGACCACCTTTACCTACACATTTTTTAGGAATTTTCTTGAACTCAGCAGGGAGGTTGTTCCTGACAGACTGGATGATGATGAGGTCAGGGCTCCTCGTGGGCCAAATAACAAATTCCAGGACTACTCCTTCATAGTCACACTGATGATAGCTGGATGTTCCAGGAGTCCTCCTTGTCCTCGTGAAGATGGAAATTCTTTATGACATTGGTTGGATATTTGGGATTTTTAGAACTTCTATAAAAATTCAGAGAATGGGCAAAGGAGAAATTTAAATGAATCCAATGTTTGATGTGATAACCATCTGCCCTCAACGCACCCTCAATTTTTCTACATATACTTGCACACAGTATTCGAAGGAAGTCGGCAGGGAGGTTGTTCCAGACATCTTGGAGAATTAAGCAGAGATGTTGACTCACTCACATCTTCCATATGATTCCAGACATACTGGATGGAGGTTAAGATCAGCTCCATATGATCACATTCGGGATACTTGTTCTTCTTTACACTGGAGATAGTTCTTAATGACATTGGCTGAATGTCTGGGATTGTTCTCCTGAGATATTCCTTTTCAGAACTTGTTAAGTTCTGTAGGACCTAGAAACATGCTTTGTGTCATATTAAAGATATACGTATCCGGGGAGATTTATCATGCGTTGTCATTCCTGTGCTGGTGTATGATTGTGGCCACACCCAGGGGCGTAACTTTAGGTGGTGCAGAGGTTGCGATCGCACCGGAGCCCAAGAGGTTTAGGGGGCCCTTATGGTGTCACTTTCCCATATGAGAAGACTATAACTATAAACCATACATTATAGTCGGGGCCTGGCACAGACTTTGCACTGGGGCCCTTCAGTTACGCAACTGGCCACACCCCTGGGGGCTGCTGGGAAAAACTACGCCAGGTCTGACCAGGTCCGCAGGTTTTTGAAAATTACACAGGCATGGGGCGGGAACACCTCATAAATGCCCACTCTGCTGCCCGCCGCGCCCCTTTATGCCCCCTCCACACCCACATGTGTTGGAGGTTGGCGAAGTCGCTGTAAGAATGACGAATTTTGCACTTCCAAAGAATTTGCTATTCTTTCATGGCTTCTATGTTGAATGTCTGGGACTGTTGTCCCGCTGCAAGATATATTTTTAAAATTTTCCTGCCTAAAACTTTTCTATATATACTCGTACATATATTCGGAAATCTTTGCTTCCTGCTAGAACTTCTACGGCCCCTGCCTGTAATCTCCATTGATTTCTACAGGATCTGTAATCACATAAGAAGTCCACAAGTAGAAGTATGTAGGCCATAAGTAATCGTCACAGAAACATTTCCACCCCATGTAGAAAGCGATAGCTGCTATGGTCATGTACAGGAGTCATGGTATGAATGCCACATACCCCTTATACGTGGCACTGGCTGGAAGTACCCGGCTCATGTATACAGTTTTCTCACCCACCTGGCAACTGGGTTTTATTTGGTCATAAAAAAAATTGCCTAAAACCTTAAAAACTGCTACCCTGCTGTGTATAGCGATTAATTATCTAACGCCTTTGGCTATTTATAAAGTGAAGACACAAAATGCAGAATCCCCATTTGCATAGCGATTGCTCATGCAGTTTCCTCCTGGAGCTGTTCCGTCTGTGTAGGATGATCCTTAGGATTTTGGCTCCGATATGGATTCCTTCACATATGTTGTATTTGACATGGATTTTGGGACAGATTCTACACCAAGTTCTTCAACAAATCTGAAGACAACATCCTCCTCCTCCTCCCTTCCCCATGTTATGGGAAAAAATTATGAAGATAAGTAGCATTATGAATGACATCCATAGACAAAATGTGAGTGTACGTAACATACCGTACTTTCCATCTATCCAGGCAAATTTGGTAACTTACCTGTCTGACAAAGAGGTGGCATCTGTTTTTTTGGTTAGTCGATGGGTGGACCTTGGGAAGGATTGCTTTATATCGATTTTATCGATTGTAAGGGTCATAAATATGGAGTTCCATTGAGATTTTGCCATGAAGTGTGCTGCAGATATACATACATTTTTAAAGGGGTTGGCCAGTGTCTTATTAACTTCTTTCAATGTCTCAAAACCGGTTTCAAAATCAGTTAACAAAATCCTTAATTGATACTGCGGCACCCACCAGTCTCCACTTCCTTCTTCCCCATGATAAACAGGAAATGGGGCTCAGCCAATCATTATCTATGGTGGGTCACTGTAGTGACCAGTAATTGGCTGAGCATTTCCTGTGTATCGAGAGGAACAAGGAAGTAGAGACTAATGAAAGGGGAGTATCGGTACAGGAGTTTTGGGAGGTCAGTGAATTAAATTTCATTTTTTTAACTAGTTCTTATAATTTTTGGGGAACAGAATACCTCTTTATACTATCCCCTCTGCCATAATCTGTAAAGTTCTTGTACTTTTCTAGATACCTAACTTAATAAATAATTTGACTAATATTTGCCCTTCCTGTAAAATCGGTAAGTATGGATTAATATGGGGATATTCCCATGGAGTCTGCTGTAGAACCACTGGGATTTTTAAAGGGGTTAAGCGGCCAAAACTCATTACAATTGGGGTATAATCCCTGATCCACCATCACTCCAATTATGGTAGTTATTTGGTCTCCTGTCTTGACTTCCTGTTCTCTCTTAACACACAGGAAATGGTACTTATCCAATCACGACGGCTGAAGCCAGTGATTGGCTGAACTTGACTTCCTGTGTTTGAAATGGAACCAGGAAGTAGAGACTAATGAGAGCCCGGGAAATACGTAAAACTATCACTTTTTTAAAAACATTCTTTTTTATCTATATATATATAAGTTTTTCAACAGCATTCTTGCCACCAGATACCCTCTCACAGAACCTCGCTAATACTTTTGACAATCTCTTGAGAACTGAATGACTCCTTCTGCAAATGATGTTTATTTCAAAGTCGGTGCAACTAAAATAGAGCGAAATGAGACATTGTACACTCTCTGCAGCCTGTCGTCCCTCTGCGGAGCTCTTGTAGAGCTCTTCTACTTTTCGATATACCCAGTTTGATAAATAATCTGCCCCATATTCTCCTCCTGCTAATAAAAGCCTCTTCTCTAAAGTGTTTTGCCTTTTGTGGTCTTTTCTTTGCGGCAGAACCTTCTTTTGTATCCTCGATGGCTTAGCCCCCCTCTTATAAATCAAGTAAAACTTGACGAGGAAGTGAAGAACCCCCCCCTCCTCCGAGGTCTTCAAGTCGTATCCATTTGATTTGCTTTTAACAAAGCGGGAATAAATAAATGCTGTAATCAGTAGAGATTTGCCTACAGTCTCAGACGGCAATGTATGCTTTGTATTCAGAGACTCCAATTACTGGTTAATGTGTTTCTTTAGAGCCACCAAGGTTCCTATTTTATATCTCCTCGAGCATTGGACCTCTCAGCAGACAACAAGACTCACAAAAGCCTAATAATGATTCATAATTACTCTCAAACTCTTGAATATTTTCAGCTGGGGATTTTCGTGCACCTGTTCCAGGGGCAGAACACTGTGATTTGGTTGCATGGTTTGATCCATAGGAACTTTTTCTCTGGTTTTTTTACATGTCTGGATGTGTCTTGGCTCGAAAAAAAAGGAAAAGCGTCAAGCTCTTTGCCTCCGTGAGTCACGGCCAAATTACTATTCCAAATATACAGGTTACTTGACACGGGTGATAGTCGCTATAATTTGCAGGTGGGTGATACTAGGAAGAAATATGTTTTTCAGAAACAAAGTAAATCTACTGGCGGAGAAGAAAACCACTTGACATGCACATAAATGCCCGCTGGGTTTTGTTGGGGGATTGAAAAGTTAGAAGAAAATCTCTTAATTCCTTGGTGACGACTACTTCGTAGGAAGGAAACTAAAGTTGTCCATATATTTGCTTTGAGAGGGGAGAAAGCCACTAGTTGATACTGTAATCCTGCTCTACAAAACTAAAGAATTGGGTAGGTTGATATTCAATGGAGCACATTTACTTACCCAGTCCTGCGCGTTCCCCGATCCGGAGTGTCCGACGAGAATGAACTCTGACGCGATTCACTAAGATTGTGCGCTCGCTATCCTGCGTGTGTCGCTCCCCGCTCAGGTCCGACGGAGTTCACCATCTTCTTCCCGGTGCATGTAAGTGCTTGGCTTGCGACACAATGTTAAAGTTAAAACCCGCGCTCGGTCGGAATCAGTCGGTTGTCCGACGGCCCACCCCCAGATTTCTGTTGCATGAAAGGTGGTGCCGATGCGCCAAAATCCGATTGTGTGCGACACAATTCCCTTCTAAATCCCTGTCCCAACAGCGCAATCCCCGAAATGTCGGAAAACCTGATGGAAATGCGGCAGCAGGACCCTTAGTAAATAAGCCCCAATATGTCCGATTCTTGTTTCCCTTGAAATCTGGTGTTGATTGATGGTCAGGAGATCACTCTACACATTAGATGGTTGGCCAGTCCTTCTAATGTGTAGAGAGCTGATGACAATAATTCTATGTGAATGGGCACCTTTATAATATTAAGCAGCCCCTGCTTCTTGCTCATGGCTACTACCTACCTTCCAACCTTCCTTTGAGCATGGTGTAAAGGCTGACTCCTCGTAAACAACGCTCAATGGTCCAGCTTGTCCAGGTGGTCCTTGTGTGTACTTGTCATGCCATGATGTCATGTATATCCATGACCTTGGTTATGGAGAAGAAAGCAATATCCAATAAACCTTGTGGGATACCCGGCGCTCAAGGAATGGAAAACTTTGATTCGAACATGGATGCGCTTCGGCCCAGAACCTGGCTTGGAGGCCGTTGGTGGAACGATGTTCATGGTTGGGCTTTTCATAAATGAAGTTGATGTTTGTTTGCAGATAAACCTGGTTTTATTATGGTCTGGGTTCAGGTTCTTTAAAAGAGTGAGGACAGTGCTGCTTCATATGCGGCCCATCAGAAGCGTTTGCTGCAATGCCCTGACCAAGAATGAAGAGAGAGAGCGCAATATCATTTTAATGTGTTGTAAGTTGGACAGACCAGGTTGGACACAATCCGAATAAGATCCAGAGAGAAAAATAGACCAACAGTGGAGAAAAATGTACAGGTTGGCGAGGTGAGATGGCACCGGCACTGAAATGGTCTCTGGCAAAAAGGGAATAAGTGGGGATGAATTCATACCCTAGTGGAGATCCATGAACACATGAAGCCACCATGGCAAACAATGTGGTGTCTCCCTGCAAGGGCTGCAATGGCTGAATCAGAGACAGGCCAGGGTTCACACTAGTACACAGAAAAGTGTCAAGCAATAACATGAGACAGGGAAAACGGGGTCATGTCTGGGGATACACAACACTGAGGGACTAACAGATACAGATACAGTCAGACAGAACTGGTTCAAAACCAAGATCGCGGCAATGGTACAGAACTGAAAAGCGATAGAATGGTCGATTAAATGTAGCACAATTTGGATACATAGAATATCAAAGATATCAAATGCTCAAGCAAAGGCAAAGAGAAGGACTACAATAACCAGCAACCTCTGAAGGAAATGGATAGAATATAAAGGGAGTAATAAACACCGCCCCCAGCAGCTTGCTGGTTCACCCATCCATCATTCAATCCACAGCTGCACACAAAACTAGCTCTAACTTACACCCAGCTTTCCCTAAGGTAAGGTCCTGAAAGGGAGCTGTTAATCGCAGGCAGCCCTGGGTGTGGTTTTTAAGAAGCCTGAAATCCAATCTCATTCAGAGCAATTAGCGAGTTCTGACAATATATTTCTACAAAAATGAATCTTGCATATATATAGTAAATTAGAGATGAGGGAAGTACACTTGTGCCGCCTCCGCTTGCGGCCCCGTCTCTTGTACTGTACCTTGTGGCTCGGCTCCAGGTTGCTGTTCCCTTGTAGGTGCAGCACATCAGGCAGTGAGTCAGGCGGAGTCCTGTCCTGAACACTCTGTATCCGGAGAAGTTATTGATGTTTTCATTCATGATCTCGGGAGTGATAAACAGGAAGAACATGTGCCGGTCTCGTGTGTCATTCGCTGGAGATAGTACACACGTTTTCAGAAGGCGCTTCTTTTTCGGCATCAATTTCACATGCAGAAAGGAGTCAAAACATGAAACTATTTCCAGATATTGACTGCCGGTTATTTAAGACCATCGATCTCAACTAAGCATATGGATAATTAATTCTTGGATCAGTCTTGGTACAACATAAAGTGGGTTCTAATTACATTTTCTTTCTTCAATTTTTTTTTTTTTTACATTATGCAAACTCCGCACTGGCTATTTCCATCAGCATCGGCCCCAACCATCTTCTAATGGATTAGCTTGTTAGATTTGCTGGTTCCTCTTGTTCTCGGGTTGAGATAATCCATAGTCTGAAGTATGTAAAAGTGGACTTTACCTCTAAACCCATTGAGAACGCATGCATAATGGAGTATGCATGTTTATCCGGGGGGCAATGAATTTAAGATCTCCACCTGCCCCATAGATAGTGAAGAGAGTGGCAGTCTGCACGCTCGACTGGGTGCTCTACCAATTTAGAGTAATAGAGTATAATTGATTACAATCCACTACAGATTCATATCTGATCCCATTTGCTCTAATTTTTTGGTTATTGGTCCTATGTATATTCCCTTTGCAGTTGTCCAATGCAAAACCTATACCAGGGACCCTAATTATGTATTATAATATATAACAGACTCCTTGTATAAGGAAGAAATACCTTATGCACCATCTCCTACTCCGTGTCCTGAATTCTGTTACACCTTCTGCACCCCATTCAGTGATACCCTGCCCAGGGCTATGCTCATAAATTATACGGGCAATAGTCCATTCCCGGCCAGCATCACATGTCTGGTAATGCAGTCATATATTTATATATTGATTCTTTCTATTTTTGTGGGGGTCAAAAACTACAGCGTGCATTGTTATTGTACATCTATATATAGATAGTGAAGAGAGTGATAGTCTTACGCTCGACTGGCTGCTCGATCAATTTGGCAGGACAGAGAATTACTGATGAGCATCCACTACATATCTGATTGCATTTGCTGTAATTTCTTATTATTGGTCCTATCTAAAGTGTCCCCTTTGCAGTCATTCAATGGACCCAACTACTGATACGTGGGATTGTGCGTTCTATATCATATACATTAGGGTGTACCCCATCCGACATACATGTTCCTTGTTTCACCTTCCATTTTTTTGCACTTTTTTGTATTTAGTGTAGAACGACTATGTACAGTCAGTCCCCAGGTTACATACAAGATCGGTTTCATAGGTTTGTACTTAAGTTGAATTTGTATGTAGGTCGGAACTGTATATTTTATAATTGTAGTTCCAGACAAAAAATTGTTTTTTCCCAGTGACAATTGGAGTTTCAAAATTTTTTGCTGTAATGGGACCAAGGATTATCAATAAAGCTTCATTCCAGACACCTTACAGCTGATCATTGCTGCCTGGGACTATAGTAACATCCAGAGAGGTCACCAGAGGTCACAGGGGGCAGAGGGGTCCGTCTGTAACTAGGGGTCGTCTGTATTATTATCTCCTATCCTTGACTGTGTTATAGAATTTTTTAGACTTCTGCTCACTTGAAGTGTCTTTTGCCGTACACATGTCCTTTTGTGTATTTTTTAGATTATTATAATGTGACTGATATATTTTTTAGCAACTTGTCTTCCCTGCTTATGGTTTTTTACATGACCCCATGTGTGGCCCAGTCTATACTTCCTTAAAGGGGTTGTCCATTTCCAGCAGCAAGTAATTGATATATTTGCGTAATGAAAAGTTCTACAGTTTTCCAATATACTTTCTGTATCAATTCCTTGTGGTTTTCTAGATCTCTGCTTGCTGTCCTGCTATAGAAAGCTTCTATGTTTACTTCCAGTGGATAGAAATCTGTCTGTGGTCATGTGATGGAGACGCAGGTGTGTGAGCCGTTATTATCACAGAGCGTAACATAGCCGTGAGATACTAACGGTTTGTGCACTATCCACTGGAAATATCCACTGGAAATAAACATAGAAGCTTTCTATTCCAGGACAGCAATCAGAGATCTAGAAAACCACAAGAAATTGATACAGAAAGTATATTAGGAAATTGTTTAACTTTTCCTTACACAATTATTTGCTAAAAATGGACGACCCCTTTAATTTTCTACAATACCCGCTCCTTAATTGTTTATTGAATCTTCCATGTATAAAAGCAATGATTTTATGATTAAAGGGGTATTCCGGGAATATGAACGTCTGACACAAAAAGCCATGATGATATAAATAAATGAATACAATAATACTCAATGTCATTAGTCACAAAACGGAGCTAAAATAATATGATTTTATGATTTACAAAATTTATGTCCTCTCTAAAGTAGGTGGAGTTATCACTAAGATGGCTGCCACTGGAAACTACAAGTTCCATGATCCTTTAGTTCTCAGTAACTCCTCCTACCTCTTATGCTCTGCTCCCAGTGATGATGTAACAGGTTTTCTTGCTCTGTTACCATAGTAATGATGTGTAACTGCCATCACCACAACACTGACCATACTGAATGCACTGCAACCAACTAACTACAGCCAAACATAGTGGTGATCACATGACCTGCCCAGGCAGGTACAGGACATGTGATGTGGACATGTGACCAGCGGCCATCTTCTTTTCTGCAACGGACCGCACGGAGGAAATTAACGGACTGATTAAAGGGCCAGTAGCATTTTAATTCTTCATTACAGTCTAAGTCACCAGCATTTTCTGCTAAGGGGAGCAAAATTTTAAATAACAACTAATTACACATTAGCTTATATTTTGAGTGCCCATTTGTATATGAATTATGCTGATTCCTGGAATACCCCTTTAAGTGTATTAATAGACATAACATGACATGTACTTGTAGGTAGAGACCCAGGGTTCATACAATTTTTGGGCAGCAAAGAGGCAAAAGTCTTGAATTGTTGGGTCCGACTCACTGGGGGTCATGTATCTTTTCTCTGTGTTGTGCTGCTAGTTTTTGCTAGTCTTTTTCACCTCTGAGAACATTCTCAATTATTATTTAGTTTTTTAGCTTGTGTTATCTATTTGTCTGTTTAGTTTGGGTTTTTTTTTTTGCTACGTTTTTATGAAACGTCTCAAAAATGTCGCACACATGTCTCAAGCCGCTTCTTTCCATTTTCTAAGTTTCCCCTGGAGATTTGTTGCATCAAAAAATGTTGCAAATTTTAGACACTTGCGACATTTAAGACATCTGGAATGGAAGATAAATGCATCTTGCTGGTAATAAACGAATGCGCTGCAGACTTCGGTGCACCTTTCGAAAAGATCACTTAAGGAGATAAGAGTCAGTGGGGGTCATTTACTTACCCGGTCCTGTCGTGATCCAGCGGTGCGTTCTCCGACAAGGATTCCGGTCTTCCGGCGATTCACTAAGGCTGTGCGCCCGATGTCCACCAGGTGTCGCTGCTGCGCCGAGGTCCGCCGGAGTTCACCAAACTATTCCTGATGCATGTGAGTGATTGATTTTGCGACACAATTAGTTTTTTAAATTCCGTGTTTTTTCCGAATCCGTTGCGTTTCCCGACAGCCACGCCCCCCATTTCTGTCGCTTGAAAGCTGGCACGATTGCAGTGAAAACCGATTGTGTGCGCCAAAGTCCTGGCGGAATTCGGCGCAAAAGGGAAAAAGTCGGGAGACCCAACGAAAGTGTTGCCGCGGAGGCCTTAGTAAATGAGCCCCAGTAAATCTGAACAGTTCTAAAAACTTTACTTAGCAGCGTTTTTGGGATACCTTCCCCAGTTACAGTTTTGTGGATTCATATCGCGTTACCACAATGAGTGCAAATATTTAGTCTACATATTTGTGCTGTTTATGTCTATATTTAGATGCCAAAAAAAGTCTCAAAAAAGACGTAAAAATCTGCAAGGAATTTGTATGTTATTTCTGTGTTTGGGTGGGTTTCCTCCGGGTCCTCCAGTTTCCCCCCACACTCCAAAACATACTGGTAGGTGATTAGATTGTGAGCCCCTTTGGGGACAGGGACTGATTTGGCAAACTCTGTGCAGCACTGCGTAATCTGTGTGCGCTATATAAATAAAGGAATTATTATTATAAATAAAGATATATAAATATATCTCTATTTGTATATCTTTATGTATATAGCTATATGAATAAAGGACTTATTATTACAAATAAAGATAAATGACCCCCACTCCGATAGGAATTTGCACAAAGTTGCAGAATGCATTTTTCGACAAAGTTGTAATGTGCAATCAGCTATCTTCCAGCGTATGAGATAAAAAAAAAAGCAACGAGTCGGCGACTGGAAGCAAGAGATCGGTGTACAGTAAGTGGAACAGTATGAAAACCCTCCCAGTGATTCCTTTTTAGGAGGGGAGGTGTGGCGCTGATGTCACGCCTGTCAGCTGCTGCACATGGAGATGGGGATGATCGCAGCCTGGCAGCTCAGATCTGGATTTGCAGAGGGAGAGTCAGGAGCAGCAGTGTGACAGGTCACCGGGCTGCACTTACATCCGTATTATCCAGTGCACCGTTCAGCCTGCTTTTTCCTGACTTCACTGCCTTGAAATCCCCCCCTCCCGAAGAGCAAAGATGGAGAAGATGTCGAGGGTCTTACCGCTCAACCCAACTTTTATACCTCCGACGTACGGGGTGCTGAAATCTCTCCTGGAGAACCCTCTGAAGCTACCGCTACATCACGAAGATGGTAAATCAGATTTTATAATATACTGTACACTGCACTAAATGTTGAGATGATATAGAATGTAACAGCAGAGAAGCATCTGTAGCCGGTAGCCTCTCATCTCTCTCACATCTGGATGTTATCACAGGGCAGGAGATGCATGTGCTGCCTCCTTACTCATAGACATGATGTAAATACTTAAAAACTTCATAGCAATAAGTGGACGAGATAAAATGTACAAACATCACGGACAATAAATTTCGGTCCCAGTTTTGTCTATTGCCCGGATCGGTCTCCGTGCCTGGACTTTAGGAGGTAGAGTCAGCATAGAAACACCTGATTTTAGACTTAGAAGATCACTTAAGGAGATAAGAGTCAGTAAATCTGAACAGTTCTAAAAACTTTCATTCGCAGCGTTTTTGGAAAACCTTCCCCAGTTACAGATTTGTGGATTCATATCGCGTTGCCACATTGAGTGCAGATATTTAGTCTACATATTTGTGCTGTTTATGTCTATATTTAGATGATTTATGTCTATATTTGTGTTATTTAGGTTTTTACCTGAAATATTTGGGTCTAAATTTAGATGATTGATATCGATATTGGATTATTTATGTCTATATGTGTTATACTTGTCATATTTATGTCTCTTTTTGTTATATATAGGTTTATGTTTTCATGTTTATATAAAATATATTTTAGATTTATATTTACTTGTAATATTTATGTCCACTTTTAGATTATTTATGTCTATATATGTTTATTTATGTCTATCTTTAGATTATTCTTGTCTATATTTGATTATTTATGTCTAAATTTCTATCATGTAGGTTTATACTTGTCATATTTATGTCTATATTTGTGTTATTTTAGGTTTATACTTGTCATATTTATGTCCATATTTAGATTATTTATGTATACAGGCGGTCCCCTACTTAAAGACACCCAACTTACAGACGACCCCTAGTTAAAGACGGACACCTTTGCCCACTGTGAGCTCTGGTGAAGCTCTCTGGATGTTACTATAGTCTCAGACTGCAATGATCAGCTGTAAGGTGTCTGTAATGAAGTTTTTTTGATAATCCTTGGTCCAATTACAGCAAAAAAATTTCAAACACCAATCATCACTGGGGCAAAAATTTTTTTTGTCTGAATCTACCATTATCAAATATACAGTTCCGACTTACATACAAATTCAACTTAAGAACAAACCTGCAGACCCTATCTTGTATGTAACCCGGGGACTGCCTGTATATGAAATTATTTATGTCCATATTTAGATTATCCATGTCTATATTGTGTTGTGTGTTTCTACATTTGTATTTATTATTTGTATTACTTGTTATATTAATGTATCTATTTGTGTTAATGAGGTTGATACTTCTGATATTTATGTCTATTTTTGTGTTATTGAGGTAGATACTTATATTTATGTCTATTTATACATTATTTATATCCATATTGGATTATTTATGTCTATATTAGATTATGTAGGTTTATACTTTTGATATTTATGTCTATATTTGTGTGATATGTGTATATGTATGTAATACTGGATGGTCTAACCGCAAGAATATTACAGGGTCAGGTCTTTCTTAGCCAAAAATATTACCCAAAAACATTCAGCCAGAGAAAATTCACTCCTGACGCTAATATTTCTAAATGTTTATTGACTGAGTATATTGTACTATCTATCATTAAGGTAAAATGGACCATTACATTGTTATATTTCACCTAAATCCATCACTAAATTCCTCCATCTTTATCCTTTCAGCGTTTTTGAAAGAGAAAGACAAAGTTAAGAAGCTTGAGGATGACACCACAAATTCCACCGTCCCACAGTCGGCTTTCTTGGGGCCAACTCTCTGGGACAAGACCTTGCCCTACGATGGAGATACCTTCCAGCTGGAGTACATGGACCTGGAAGAATTTCTCTCAGAAAATGGTATTCCACCAAGTCAGTCCTCACATGACCTGAGTCCTCATCAGCCTAGTCTCCAGCAAGCTCCGGTGACACCACCATCTGTCATCGATCTCAGCAACCGGGCGTCCACATCTGTCTTACCGGGAATGGTGCCCCAGAACTGTATGCACAGTCCAGTAAGACCTGGTAAGTGAAGTTTCCTAAAATTATTTATAGAATCAACACTTATGTCTTATCCACAGAAGTTCAGTTTAAATGAGGAACATAGGACCCCCGTTCTGTAGGGACCCTAGTGATCAGATACATATTACCTACAGTATCTACTTCATTGTCCATTATCTCACAATATCTAACACCTCACCATACAGTGAACACTGGGGCACATTTACTTACCCGTCCCTGCACGATTTTCGAGGTGCGTTGTCCGACGATTCTGCACAGCTGCCGCGATTCACTAAGATTGTGCGCCCGATATCCTGCATGTGTCACTTCCCCGCTCAGGTCCGCCAGAGTTCACCTTCTTCTTTTCGGTGCATGTAAGTGCTTGGTATTGCGACACAATTTAAATGTTAAATCCCGCTGTTTGTCCGAATCTGTCGGATCGTCGATGGCACGCCCCCCGATTTGCGTTGCAAGAAAGTCGGCAAAATCCGATCACGTGTGCCAAAAACCCCTGTTAAAAATCGGAAGTAGTTGGGAAACCAGACGGAAATGCGGTGTGTGCGGACCCTTAGTAAATGTGCCCCTCTGTGTCCTTTTCTCAGATATATTATCGATATGCCATAACCTGTGATGCTTCACAGCTTCCTAGTAGATAAGGTTTGAAAAAGATGTAGGTCCATCAAGTCCAATCTCAAGTCATTGTCAATCAAGGGGAAAGCAAAACTTTGACACGGCTGTTGCCAATTGCATGTTGGTTTTCCATTGGCTTCCAAAATGAAGGTTTTATGATCCATGATCTCCATTCAAACCAATGACAATGTATATGTGATGTGCGCCAAAGAGGCAGTAAGTGCTATAGAGCTGGTGGTCTACAAATCCAGACTTCACCAAAAATGATCTTCTCAAACGTACAATATCAGACACGTCAGAGGGATCAAACCCAAAAAGACGAAGAAGATTGAACTATTCACTAACACTACAAGAGGAGAAAACTGCTTGAAGTTTCCAAGGCTTTGTTCAAGTAGTAGTAGCGAGTTAAATGTTTAAAGGGGTTGGCCGCTTTACCTTATGTTTTTTGTAGTGAGTGTGTTAATGTGGTGGGGCAAAGATAATAGGTAATTTACTAATTAACATCTATTAGTAGTTCTCCGCTTTCTTGATATGTAAAGTGAAGCCTCTTGTCTTTTACCTCATCATGTGATCTCCATCTGTCCATGAGCAATCACCCTGCCAGGACCTTATCATAGTATATATGAATACGGGCGTAAGGTCCTGGCAGGGCGATTGCTCATGGTCAGATAGAGATCACATGACCCTCCATCTGCGGCCATTTTATGGACAGGAATCTCTGGCTGATAAAGACGGGAGGCTTCACTTTACATATCAGGAAAGTGGAGCAGAACTATTACTAGATGTATATTGGTAACTTACCTAATATCCATCCCCCCCCCCCCAAAACGCTTGTACACATTACAAAATACATTAGTGACCAACCCGTTTAAGGATTATATTCTTGAGACTTTTCACATTGTACTAACCCTTGCAAATCGCCGGGTGCAATGTGTAAAGCCTAAAGTTTCTGAAACCCGTAGCTGTCCGCACTTAACTGAAGCCTTGAAGACTTCTTCAATCCACCAAGGATCAGTCTGATTATCTTCTTCTCTTTGGTCCTGACCCTTCATGTTCCAGGCTCCGTGGATAGACTTCTTGCCGCAGCTATCAGATATACTGTTCCGAGAATATCTCGTGCGCACATGACCCCCCTTCTAGATACTTTTATTGACAAACAATTATTTGCGGAGCTTGAGGACCACGTTGTGAGAGATGCGTCCTTCTCAAGGCTCTCTGTAACCATGGATGGTGCAGCCACGCTCTGCTGTAGAAAGCGCCAGGCTTTGTGCCCTTATAAAGACAAGACTCTAAATAGCTGTGCATCAAGGCAACTCGAGCATCACTCAGCTGCTTAGCCTTTTTCGCGACATACAGTAGGTTACACAAAAATGTCACGGTCGGATGAGAGAAGATCGAGTGACAACGTGTTATTTTCAGCCCATTATTACATTAGGAGCTTGTTATTCTATCGTCACGGTGACAACGTGTTATCAGCCCATTATTACATTAGGAGCTTGTTATTCTATCGTCACGGTGGGCAATGCAGCGTCGTGGAGTTTTAGGGGAGGTTTTCAAAAATAGGTCCGAAAAGTCATTAGAGATAGAGCTGGAATGATTCTTGGTACTCAAAAAATTACATGGAGATCACGTAGGTTGTAATGAAACTTGTATCAAGAATAGAGGTGGGAATCACTCCAAAAATCAAGCATGGAAGCCACAGATGTGGACAATCCAACTAAACTTACAACCAAGAACAACCACTGTCCGGTCCACACCAAAGTCTACTTTTAAAAAAAAAATACCGACTTATTAGTACTAAGACCTGAACCTATGACCTATGACATATGGAAACACATCTCAAGACCTGACCATTGGCTTCAGGTCATTGTTGTCTGCCAAGCTCTCGGACCGGCCAACATACACTGCACTCATGGTGTGACTGAGCATACATGTGTTCTCAGTGAGGAGAAGGGAATAACGGAACCTGTCAGCAGATTTTACAGCATTAAACTAGCACCCCCCTCAGGTAGGAGATGAAATGTCCTTTCTAGAATTCTCTCTTATATGTGGAATCTCACCCATTTATCTAGTAAAAAAAATCTCCTCCAAAGTTCTATGAAAGGTAAGGTAAGCAGAGTCATATTTTGACTGAAATGAGTCACTTTTAGAGGCTAGAGAGACAGACTCCTCCATGTCTAGTTCTATATTAGAATATTAACTTTGTCCGTTTAAAGTGGGAATCTCATCAGAGAGAACTGAAGATACAGATAGTTATAGACATAGGGGGGAAATTATTAGTGTCTGAAGTAAAACTGTTCTAGTTGCTCATGAAAACCAATCAGAGCTCAGCTCTCATTTTATAAACAGCTGTGGAAAAATGAAAGCTGAGCTCCGATAGAACAGTTCTGCTCTCAGACACTTCTGATAAATCTCCCCCATAGTTTGAATTGTGAGCTCCAGATAAAGATCCAATTCCTGCCCGTATCTCCGGTTCTGTATACATGAGATAAGGACAAAACAGATTGTAATCTGAAAGATGAGATTATTATCTTTAATATGACACTGGCATATTTCTTGGTACTATATAAGAAAAGCTAAAGATGTCTGCGATTATGCTCCCCCATTAGCCTAAAAGTGACTCACTTTGTACTATATAACCAAAGCTAAAGATGTCTGAAACGATGTTCCCCTTTAGCCTAAAAGTGACTCATTTTGTACTATATAACTGAAGCTAAAGATGTCTGAAACGATGTTCCCCTTTAGCCTAAAAGTGACTCATTTTGGGTAAAATATGACTCTTCTCAGGGTATTTTCAATGGGCTTTGGGGGAGTTAATACATAGGTAAATACATAAAACAGGGAAGTCAAGAAGAGACAGTTTATCCCCTACCTTAACGGTTGGTAGTTTAATGGGTGAAAATCTGGTGAAAAATTTCCTTTAAGACCCCCCAGGCAATGGTTTACTGCCATGAGAACCAACATGCCACCTAGTTTTATTTTTTTGTGACATCTTTCGCCGACACAAGTTGGATCACCCCCATAGACATTAGATATAGGTGACTGTGACCGGTACTCCTTTCCTGTCTTCGTGTGTCCCACATCATTCTGTAACTTTATCGCTCTTACTGTAAAGAATCCTTTCCTGTAGTAGGGACTAAAGCATTTGCCCACCCATCGTCTACTGTACTATTCTTAGATTACATATAAACATGAAGAGCGGTCACCGTCCATTATGAGTCATTATCCTTACAGGAGACCTATAATTAAAGGCAATTATCACTCATGACACTAGCGTGTACTTTTCACTTGCACGTTGTTATGCAATGTCTGATTCAGATCATGTAGTGACAAAATTTACAGGTATGTCAGAAATTAAACTGTTATCTACATTTTGGATCTTAGATACTGTGGGGGAAATTAATCAAAAGTGTCTGAAGGCAGAACTGTTCTAGTTGTCTATGGAAACCAATCAGAGCTCAGCTTTCATTCTCCCACATCTGTTTATAAAATAAATGCTGATCTCTGATTGGTTTCCGTGGGCAACTAGAACAGTTTTACCTCAGACACTTCTGATAAATCCCCCATTCACTTTATGATGGTGGCTGCCTTGACCCAAAGATTGAGGTTTACATTAGATACATAGGGGAAGATTTTTCATCAAGTTTCTGAGGTAAAACCATTCCAGTTGCCCATGAAAACCAATCAGAGCTCAGCTTTAAGTTTATAAATAGCTGTGAAAAAATGAAAGCTGAGCTTTGATTGGTTGTTGACAGTTCTGCTCTAAGAGACTTATGATAAATCTCCCCCATACAGTTTATATTTGGAAATTTGCATCTGTCCTTGTCATGTAGCTTATACGGAGACTAATATCTCTCGTAGGTCTCTGTAAACGTAAAGTTTACAATTATTAAAACTTAACAATACAGGGTGGAACAGACAGAATCGGGTCACCATCATAGTGCCTCTGGATTCTGCTTAATGGCAGGTAGTGGAGTATATATGAACCCGGATGTTGGATATCAGCTCAATTCCTGCGTGTCTCTCATGTGCATGGAAGAGTTGGCTAAGACAGCCAAGAGCTGAAGATGGCTAGAGAACATGAGGGACAGTGGAAAATCCTACTATTTTCGCAGGGCTAGCTTCCTATCTGGTGCATATAGGTGGCCGATTTCTCCCCGATGACGATGTCAGGGAACAGCAGTGTCCATTTATTTTTGAGAGGGATAAAGGTACCACTATCATTGAATTCTCTTGCTCCATTGAAAAAATACGCCTGTAATGTAGAGCCGAGAGTGCATGTGTCTGGGAGGAGAAGCTACAGAGGTGTACGGCCTGAGGTAACCTCCTCTGGGAAATGTTCGGAAATAATAAAAGAAGTTACATTAGTCTCTGTGTGAGATCGAGGTCACTATGGAGGATGCCAGACAGTTTACTAAAGCGCTCAAATGAAAGTACAATGAAAACACTCAAATGGAAGTTGCTTTTGAATGCGTCTCTTAGATCTTTGTGAGCCAGGTAATAAACAATTCTGGTAAAAGGGAAAACTTCACAATGAAAATTCTGTCCAATATAGTTCAAACAGCATGTTATAGAGAAGGAGGAGCTGAACAAGTTGTACATAGTGTCCTATCTGCAGGCAGCATGTTATAGAGAAGGAGGAGCTGAACAAGTTGTACATATTGTCCTATTTGCAGGCAGCATGTTGTAGAGCAGGAGGAGCTGAGCAGATTGTACATAGTGTCCTATCTGCAAGCAGGATGTTATAGAGCAGTGGTGGCGAACCTATGGCACTGGTGCCAGAGGCGGCACTCGGAGCCCTCTCTGTTGGCACCCAGGACAGAATAAAGTTCACCAGACAGAACTACAGAACTCAAAGAATCTGCCTGCAGAATCTTCCTACAATGATAGAAGAGTCTGCCCTCCTCCTTTCAACTGCGTTGGTGTCCTTGGGAGGCTGAAGAATTGAAGGATGTCAATGAACAAGGAGAAACACATTACTTCTTAAATTGCTACGCTGGCACTTTGCAATAAATAAGTGGCTTTTGGTTAAAGTTTTGGCACCGAGGCTGAAAAAGGTTCGCCATCACTGTTATAGAGCAAGAGGAGCTGAGCAGATTGTACATAGTGTCCTATCTTCAGGCAGCATGTTATAGAGCAGGAGGAGCTGAGCACATTGTATGTCGTGCCCTATCAGCAGGCAACATGTTATAGAGCAGGAGGAGCTGAACAGATTGTACATAGTGTCCTATCTGCAGGCAGCATGTTATAGAGCAGGAGGAGCTGAGCAGATTGTTCATAGTGTCCTATCTGCAGGCAACATGTTATAGAGCAGGAGGAGCTGAACAGATTGTACATAGTGTCCTATCTGCAGGCAGCATGTTATGGAGCAGGAGAAGCTGAGCAGATTGTACATAGTGTCCTATCTGCAGGCAGTGTGTTATGGAGCAGGAGGGGCTGAGCAGATTGTATATAGTACATGTTATAGAGCACTTCTACCACAGTTACTGATGATTAGAAGGGTAGATGACTGTATACCTGTGCTGAGTTATCATGGGATTGTTAGCAGAGCACAGAGATAGACAAATCTAACAATCACAATGGTATCTGATCAGGGGCATTGGTTGTCTTATTCATCACAGCAAAACAGGAAAATCCCTCCAAAACCGTCGACCAGTGCGTGTCATTGTTTATGTCACTCATTTTCAATCAGACACGTCAAGATTTCTTTATATACCATTTAATTATGCACCATGAGTGTCATTCAGAACAAAACCAATTTGTCTTTTGCAATATAAGGCTTAGCGGAGCGGTGAGCCAAGACAGCACTCTCACTAATCGCGCCTAAGTATAGCTCTGTGCGTCGCTAAGAATGGCCGGATTATACATAAACCTCTCTGTAAATATACTCCGGTGACTACCAGGGGCCAAACAATTCATTCTGCATTTTATTAACAGATTATCCTTCAAGAACAAAAAAAACAAAACGTAAAAACACCTTCCCTTTTTAATCCATATTTGTCGGGCGGGATGATTAGCGCTCTCCTCCCCGTGTTTACCTCCCAGCCTGTAACTGAGACATGTGTGAGCGCATGGTAGTCCAGGACGTCTGCTCACATTTCGTCTCATGTGAGTGCGGATTACTCCGTGCACATGACTCTACCCTGTGCTGGATCCGAAAAGAGTCAGTCTCCGAACAGAGGGAGCGCACATCTACGGAGAAGTGATTGCTACGGCTTTTTCGTGAGCAGTTCCTATAGGATCAGTGTCTGATAAGACTTGGAGGATCTACTGGTAGTTCCTAAATGTGAGGCATACAATTAGATTTAGGTCTATTCCAAAAAACAGAAATTGTATTGCTTCTAATCAGGGATTATACTCCTAATATATCAAGTGTATATTGAGTAACCGCTTCAAAAACTGATCTAAAAGTACCCACCCTCCTATCGTCAGCAGTCGGGCAAAGCTGAGCCTTGAAGTTTCTCCTATTGTACCATAAGAGCCATAAATTATCTTACCCAAAAGTTTTGAGCCCTGTGCCACACCCCAACATCTCTTTACCACCCTTATAACCCCACCTACTAGTGTGGCCCCTAAATGTCCTCCACAATTGATATATCAGTTATACTGTTCCCTCTTCTAGACCCTATTTACATTGCCCCTTTTCTCTAGCCCTCACTTATACTGCCCCACTTCTAGCCCCACTTATGTTGCCCTCTTCTTTAGTCCCCACTTATACTACTACCTCCTCTAGCCCCCACGTATACTGCTACCTCCTCTAGCCCCCACTTATACTGCTACCTCCTCTAGCCCCCACTTATACTGCTACCTCCTCTAGCCCCTCTAATACTGCTACCTCCTTTAACCCCAACTTATACTGCTACCACCTCTAGCCCCCACTTATACTGCTTCATCCTCTAGCCCCCACTTATACTGCTACCTCATCTAGCCCCCACTTATACTGCTACCTCCTCTAGCCCCCACTTACTGTATACTGCTACCTCCTTTAGCCCCAACCTATACTGCTACCACCTCTCGCCCCCACTTATACTGCTCCCTCCTCTAGCCCCCACTTATACTGCTCCCTCCTCTAGACCCTACTTACACTGCCCCTTTTCTCTAGCCCCCACTTACTGTATACTGCAACCTCCTCTAGCCCCCACTTATACTGCTACCTCCTCTAGCCCCCACTTATACTGCTACCTCTTCTAGTCCCCTTTTATACTGCTCCCTCTTCTAGACCCACCTATGCTGCCTTCTCCTCTAGCCCCCACTTATACTGTTACCTCTTCTGGCCCCCACTTTTACTGCTCCCACCTCTAACCCCACATATCCTGCCCACTCCTGTAGCCTCAGCTTAAATTGCCCCTTCCTCTAGCCCCTGCTTACACTGCCCATTCATCTTACCCCCACTTATATTGCCCTCTCCTCTTGCCCCCCACTTATAATGCCCCCTCTTCTATAGTTTACTTTTATACACCATCTATGCTCATAATACTTTCATTTATGCCCCCTCTTTGTTGCCCCTTTTAAAACTCAACTTTCAGTAGCCCCTCCACCCTCCCACATTTTATGGACCATCAGCCAAACCGCCCAAAAAAAAACAGGTACTTTCCTCTTCACGCACCATGCAGCAGTCTGCTTATGTCGCTTCTGCGGCCGGGGTGATGATGTCATCAGATTGCGCCTACTGGCCTGAGCCACACACAGCGTCGGCCGAGGCCTAATGGTGGAGTGGGAAGCCGGCAGCTTTCACTTCAGTTATCTCTTCTTTCCCAATCATATTTTTTGCGGGTTCTTAAAGAAACATAGGCTTCTAGGGAAACTAGGCCCATGTTTCCCATGACAACCAATCAGAGAGCAGCTTAGATATTTCCAGGGCAGTTTCTGATATAAAGACTAAGCCCTGATTGGTTGTTGTTGGTAACAAGACACATTGGATGTTCCAGTAAACATTATGAAATTTATTATGAAAATTAAAGACAGAAAGTTTTGGGGGGTTATTTTTTTTAATTTTATCCCTTTATATCAGTCATAGAAAACCACACAGTGATCTTATTGTAGTAGTGGATCAACAAGACTTATTTAAAGGAATAATCCCGTCCCTTGGGGCTATAGTGTTGCGTCACGAGCGTCTGACCCTGGTCACAAGGCCTTCACAGTACATTCAGTTCAATTAGTCTTTAGTAGGAGAAGAAATGAATTTATCCTGCAGCGCACAGGCGCGTGGACAAACACAGGAACAATAACTCCTTTCTAACTAGAACAAATGCAGGTTACTGATCTAAATCTCCATGTCTGAGCACAACAGCCCACCTACTCACTAATGCAGGACATGCCTCTCTCATTATGCAAGGGGCAAGCGCAAGCAACTAGTGTGATGTGAGAGACACACACACTTGTCAGTTACGTTCTTGGTGAGAAGCACACACGCTTGTTGGTAATGTTCTTGGTGAGAGGCACATGTGCTTGTCAGTTACATTCTTGGTGAGAGTCACACACGCTTGTCGGTCGCGTTTTTGGCAAGAGGCACACATGCATTTTGGTGGGAGACACACACTTGTTGGTAACGTTCTTGGTGAGAGCCACACACGCTTGTCAGTTATGTTCTTGGTGAGAGGCACATACGCTTGACAGTTATGTTCTTGGTGAGAGGGACACATGCTTGCCGGTCGCGTTTTTGGCAAGAGGCACACATGCATTTTGGTGGGAGACACACACTTGTTGGTAACATTCTTGGTGAGAGCCACGCACGCTTGACAGTTATGTTCTTGGTGAGAGGGACACATGCTTGTTGGTAATGTTCTTGATGAGAAGCACAAGCGCTTGTCAGTTACATTCTTGGTGAGATTCACAAGCACTTGTTGGATGCGTTTTTGGTGAGAGGCACACGCTTATTGGTAATGTTCTTGGTTATAGGCACACAGGCTTGTTGGTAACGTTCTTGGTGAGAGGCACATGGGCTTGTCAGTTACATTCTTAGTGAGAGGCAAACATGCTTGTTAGTTACTTTGTTGATGTAAGGCAGAAGTGCTTGTTGGTTGCGTTTTTGGTGAGAGGCACAAACGCCATTTGGTAACGTTTTTGGTGAGAGGCACACACATTGGCGGTTACGTATTAAACAGTCTCTGAAACTCTACAACCATCAAGGGAACAACTTCAACAGTTGCGCATGAGGAGTGAAAAACAATGGGGCTTAGTTACTAAGGGTAGTGGATCGCACTTTCGTCGGACTGTTCTCAGTTTTCGGGATTTGCGCAGCTAAGACAGCTATGTAACAGGGGTTTGCGCTGGGTTTGTGTCAGACGCGATTGAATATTGGCGTGGCTGTGCTGGTTTTCATGCGACAGAAATGGGGGGGGGCCTCGGATTCGGACAGAGCACGGGATTTAACTTTCACATGGTGTCGCAAGACAATGCACTTACATGCACCAGAAAGAAGATGGTGAACTCTGTCGGACCTGAGCGGGGAAGTGACACACACAGGATATCAGGCGCACGATCTTAGTGAATTGCGGCACAGGGCATTGTTGTCGGAACAATGCACTTTGGGTGAACTCCTCGGACGGGTAAGTAAATGTGCCCCAATGTCCCATGTTCTTGAATTGTAAGACCTTTACCTTCTGTAAACTAGAATGTGGCCCTAAGCTAATTGGAAAAAGTCCTCACCATCCTAAATTCTTGTGAATGTTACGTGTAATGATGCATGGTAATACTTTGCATGTGATAAGGCCATTTGCTTAGTTCCAAACCCGTAACTTGGCAGAACATGAAAAAAAGCAGATCCCCATCTGATTTATTTTTAGATATTTTCTGATGTCCTTTGGTCTGGATCAATTGGTCTAATACTCCCTAATGCATAAAATGAGGAATAAATATATATTTTAATTCTGGATTAAAGGGGTTTTCTCATGTTTTATATTTATGACACAGTCCCAGGATTTGCCATAAATACTCTAGGATCCACACCTAGTGCACCTCTAGAACGGGGTCTACTCACTCCATTCCACTACTGGCCCAAAGGAAAGAATTCTGCGCATGCGTGGTCTATGGGTGCCCATACTCTTTACATTTGGATGGAGAGAGGCTGCACCCGCATGGCCTTTGTCCCAGTATCAGGTAGAGGTTCAGTGGAATCTCGTTCTCGAGATAAAGTAGGTGTGGCTCCCAGATGCGGGTTCCACTTTTAACACATAGGGGCTTATTTACTATCGGGGATTGCGATTTGGACGGCTAAATAATTGTGCCCCATAGTTATGACACATCCTGTGGATATTAAATATAAGAATAACCCTTTAACTAGCACCAAATACTTCGCTTCTCACCACATCTATTGTGTTTTAGACACGCCACTTGACAAAGGGGTGTGGCTTTACTCAGAATGGGTGTGTCTTAGCCTAGAAACTTGTGGTTTAACAAGAAAGGGCTTTACTTCGGCCAGAAATTTTTCAAGGACATTAATCCAACCAATAGATATTTGTAAAACAAGACACACCTCCTTACGCATCTTCAGACTGCCCCGCTCTGCGTTTACACTGTCTAAATATTAGACAGGATTAGTAAATCTGCCCCTTTGTGTGTTTACTTTCGCCAAGGTCGTTGGTCAGGTAGCACAGTAAACACTGCAGGTATTTTAGGTGTATTATCTAAGTCGAGATAACATAGACGCTCCTATACATCAGGCTTCTACTATACTATAATAGCTCAGGGCTGTAGTAAAGTTATGTAATGGATAAATATTTTGCTGTAAAATATCATTTTCTTTAAATAAGCATAAAATTACCACGTTTTGGCTACTGTATGAATATGACGGACACTATATTGTAGCTGAAATTAAAGCTCTGAACAAAGGTGCTCACAGGGATGGATTAAGGATAATTTTCCAAGAACCCCCAATTTTCTAGGAATAAAAAAGCCTAAAATCACCCAATATGTTTATATTTAGATATATTTATCTATTTGGTTGGGTTCCCACTGGATCCTATTGGCTGTGACCTAAGCGGTGGTCGCATACACAACTGCCACTTCATTTACAATGGTTATACAGGACTCCAGTTCAAAATATTTGAGGGGGGGGGGATGCTCAGAGATTTGGCAATGCCCTGAAAAAAGGGGAAAACTGTGAGTTCTTGGAACATTTCCAATTCTTGGGTGCAAAAATGTCACACGTGTAGGAAAAATATATGTAGTATACACAATTGTCCTAAATCCATATCAAAGCTATTAGGGCTCTACTGATATTCATCTTATTAATCTGACATTACCTACAGAAATCTTGGGGTTGGCCAGAAACGGTGATAAGTAGATGTATGTACGACCACTGGATCCAATGTTGGACTGTCCAACCGGAGCAGCATAGGATCCTCCGGTGGGCCCCAGCTTGAACCAAATACTGAAACCTGGACATCCAGGAGATGATAACTTTACTTAAAGACAAATAAGGTCTTTGTAATTGGGGTTGATGGCTTATGGTACCCAGAATATTTTTATTTCTGGTGGGCCAAAGGACTCCAGTCCAACACTGACTGGATCCCTACAGATTACGAGAATAGAGTTTGCATAACCTTATAAATTAGGCGCCGGGATCTGTGTTATCCCTACTACACTACTTGTACCCCTAGAGAGAATGAGGACACATGTTCCACCTCTTTGAGGACCTCTTTCTCATAATGAGTGGGGGTTCCAGGGGGAAGGACCCCATCGATCGGCTTGTCGTGTCTTATGCTATTGAGATGAGATATTAGTAAATCATTAGGTCTTCTTTATATCTTTTGCGATTTGAGGTTCAACATTTGAAACTCTTATTTCCTCTTCCATCACTTTTCTTCAGGTCGGATGGAAATTTTTAAATATTTTTTGTAATGTATAATTTACTATAAAATACAAAAAAAAAAATTAAGTTTGGTTTATTATTTTTTTTGCTTTTTATTATATGGTGCCTTTATGTTCCTTATCCCGTAAGAGTCATGTGAGGACCTGGATCCGGGATTTGTCCGTGAGGTTCCTTATCGAGCAGTAAATATCACAGTACACCATGGAGAGATGATATCTAAACAGATTTACAACCCGGTGTACTTTATTGGCTTGAACAATGTTTGCTTAGGACAGGTAAACAGGTCTCCGCTCGTAGGTGGCAATTACCTCCTTCACACGGAGTAGCGTGGAAAAGCCTTGGTACTTCCTGTACAGTGTGTACAGTCTTGGCGCCAAGTCCCGAGCTTGTGTTCTACATCTGGAGGTACGAGTAGGAGCGAGCTGGCAGTAGGCTGGTACGTTCTGTGCCCGGGGTGTGGGAGTGCACTTGGCGATCTCCTATCACGTGGATTGTACTATGAAGAAAGCGCCAACTTCTACTCACTTTCGCTGATAGCGATGACTCAGGGCAGGACTACAGTAGGCACCTTGTACTGTACAACACGTACAGTAGAATTTACAATCAATCGTTTATTTATGCAACGTGCCGATGATAAACACCTAATCCATGTGAGCGGAAGTAACATATCCGAGAGTTATGAATAGTCAACAGACCGACTTACCAATTAGAAGGGTTCTTAAAGGGAGTCTCCCATCGCCCTTATGTAAAACCAGCATTGTGTGGGGCACCTTAAAAGCTTTCCATATATACCAGTCCCAACTTTGAGTTATCTACCATTTTAGAGAAAATTAAGTATGGAATTTTTATGCAAATGAGCTTCTCAATGCATTGGGGGTTGAGCTGTGTCCGCCAGTGATCCTGTTTTCTTATTTCTATGGGGTCACGGTTTATTTATGCATCCATCTGCATGAAGATGCTATGGTGGTCAATCATCATCTATAGGGGGCACTTTTTTAAGGGTCTTGGTTGTGTAGACTGATCAACAAGGGTGCGCCAGTGCTGAAAAGCTCATTTGCATAAGGATAAACGCTAAATTTTCTCTAAAGTAACTGATCTTTGGAAAACAGGAATGGTATATCTGGAGAACTCATAAAGTGCCCTACACAATGCTGGTTTGACTAGTGACATGATTTGGGAGTGGGAGTCCTTCCTTAACGTGAATGGGACTGAGCTGTATGAGCAGACATAGGAGTCCAGTAGGCTGTCCTACTGAGTGATTGACAGCCTTCTATGTATGCCCAGAGATTGCTGACAAGTCGGACCTCCCATTGAATTCTTAATCCTGTAAGATCATGACATGTGGATCGAAAAGGGTCAAAAAGTACTAAAGGATTGGACATGTTGGAATAGAGCTGCCCTATCCTTCCTTTCACCAAAACACAGTTAGACCAATGTAATTATTTAATGTGTGTAGTCACTCTTATGCAGCAGCAAGGATGTATATATCTGTCCCTTGCTAGACAAGGGAATTTCTGATGTTGTTGTATGTATATGTATATGTGTAGCATAAGACCCAGACACAAAGCCAGCAAATCTGGAGCAGACCATAGGCAGCGCCTGTTACTCCCATCTGATCCCGTACTCAAGCTGATTGGAGATTAGTGAATAAAGCGAGAAAAGAAAACCTATTTACTTGGCTGAGATTAAGATATTTATGCTGCCTTTAAGAACTAAAAACTCCATCAGGCTCGGAGGGAATCATTCCTGTACAATGAGACGTCTCGGGCTGGGCTCGGAGCACAGAGGTTCTTCATTTCAGTCTAATTGGTGCAGAAAACGTCTCAGATTCTGCACACAATACAACTCCAGACCCGGCCGCTTCTCTCCTTAAATGGATCCATGCTCATAAAAATATCCGCTGCCAAGCAAAAAGCCTCCTATGAAACTATCTGTAATGAATTTGGGTTTTGGCTGGATATAGGAGATGCAGGCAGGTCCAAAGCGAGAAGCGAATCTTAGAATATATTAAAGGGGATTAGGGGCCAGAACATCTTAATAATAATTAATCATAATAATCTTTATATGAAGAAGGCGAGGAATGCTTTCAAACGTCATATTCAGCTCAAAATCCAACATCTGCCGATGCTTTTCGAGCTCTCTTATTTCCTGGTCTGTCTCGAAATGTAACCACGTAGCCAAGAAATGTGTTTCGGAATGGCCTGTCTATGGCCAAACTTTTACCGAATAATGGACTAAGATAGAGATCCAGCAGAAGACAAGACACAAGGGTTACAAATCTACAATAGATATGTAGAGGGTGGACTCAAAGGATAATTTTATGTGATCAAGGAACCCCCTATCAAACCCCCTGTGGACAGGGTCACCAATAGATATGACTAAGACTAAACCATGAATAATATTTTACATATTTTACCCTTCACCCCTACAAGAGGTGTTCATTTTCGTATGGGGAAACCTCAGTTCACTACCCTAATTCTACTCATGATAGTATTAGCAAGCATTTAGATAATGAAAAAGTAGACCCCATGTTGCAGTACCAAGATGTCAAGGTAGCAGACATGTGGACAAGGTCCAATATACGAGCTTGGTTGGTAACAGGAGTATCAGGAGTGAACATTTCTGCAGACATCAGGAACAAAAGACATCGGGGGTCATTTACTAAGGGCCCGAATCGTGTTTTTACGGCTGGTTACCCGTATTATTCCGTTTTGCAACGATTTTTCCTGAATTGGCCCGGGTTTTTTGGCGCACGCGATCCGATTGTGGCGCATGGGCGCCGGCGTGCACGCTACAGAAATCGGGGGGCATGGCCATACGAAAACCCAACGGATTCGGAAAAACCGCCGCATTTTTAAAAAAAAGGTTCGCTGGACACGCACTTACCTGCACTCGGCCTGGCTTGGTGAACTTCAGTGCACTCCGACGAACTTCAGCGCAGCAGCGACACCTGGTGGACATCGGGGGAACTGCCTTAGTGAATCGCCTGAAGACCCGAATCCTCCACACAGAACGCGCCACTGGATCGCGAATGGACCGGGTAAGTAAATCTGCCCCATCGTATTTCCCTTTCCATAGCACATGCTTTGCCCCGGCCAAGATAATCTGCTCTTCTTCAATGGATTCCATGGCGATATCCACTCCTCGCCTCATCACTCAGCGCAAGGACTCCACCTAGCCAAGAGGAGATGTTTCGGAATGGTCTGCCTTTGGGCCAGGCTCTCACCCAATAATGGACCTTGGTAGAGATCCAGCAGAAGATGATGTATGAAAGGTTTACTAGGGGTTTAGACTCCCAGAATTATTTTATTTCATGAGGAACCCCATCCGAATACCATGTGGTCTTACACGGTCGCCAACAGATTTGACTAGGACTAAACCATGATGAGTCTTGTGCATATTTTACCCTTAACCCCTACAAGAGGTATCAATTTTCTTATGGGGAAACCTCAGTTTACTACCCCAATTTTATTTCTGATAGTAGTGGCTGACCAAAGTGGAAACCAGGTCCCACTACCAAGAGGCAAAAATCTGTGACGTAGCAAGGAAGAGGTCAAGACAGGCAGCGGATATGTGGACAAGGACCAGGAGACAAGCTGGTTAGGTGACCAAAGTATCAGTGTGAACACGTCTGCAGACATCAGGAACCTCAGGCATCTATATCCCTTTCCATAGCACATGTTTGTGTCCTGCATAGATGATCTGCTCTTTGTGCATGGAATCCATGGTGGGCTCTGCTCCTTGCTTCACAAGTCATCAGCCGGCACAAGGATTCGGTCATTTTTTTCAAAAAGTTGATGCTTTTATGGTTACATAGCTTATTAAAAATTATAACTATAGCTCAGATTTGTCCAAGTGCAACATCTCTTCCATTTTGTAATATCCCAAAGAACACCAGGTCACGTATAGAGTCACTATCAGAAACATAATAAGTAACTTTACATAATGACTTTATAAGTAACTGGTACTTGTATGATACAGTATGGCTGCACTCCTAAGTCTGCAGGTTCAGGCTTGGGGTGTGTTCACACTTTGCAGATCGATTTTTTTTTTTAGCAAATTTTTATTTTAGTCCATTCCTATGAGTAGAGCTTCCAATTATCTAAATACTTTCCAGATCTTTCAGATGGATGGAACTCGATTTCTACAAAACAAATTTACACCCTTAAAGGAATGGTTCCCCCAATCCCTTTCCCGTGTGTGCCACATGGCTCCTCATGGCTCTGTGTAGGTTTACATATTCACCACAATGGCCATCAAGAACATCGGTGAACCTGTTCTACATATTTATTTGCATCCTCCCCTAAAAAAATTAACGAATTACAGAAAGTGTAGCAATCGAAGCCCATACCTGCATTTAACTTAGATCAAGCTGATTGATGGGGGTCTGACAGTCCGTTCTCTGTGTAGTGGTCATCCTGTGTAACTACAGCGCCGCTGCCATTTACGACTAGGATGAAGTAACCCGTCCTGGCCACTACGCTGATTAGCGGGGTCCTATGTAACGAACCCCCACCAATCCGATATTCATGGCCTATCCTATGGATAGATATCAGGAGTAAGAGGCTATAAACCCATTTTAAAGGAGTTTTCCAGTCATAGAAAGTTAGGGCCTATCCACAGAATACAGCATAACTTGCTGATCGGTGGGGGACTCAGTGATTGAGCCCATGTATTACGATAAAGGGGATCTGTTGTACCCCCAGATGATCAGCGCTGAAAGTCGCGCATGCGCAGGTGGCACTGATAATCTCTATGATGGAGATAGACAAGTGCAGTGTCTGCTATCTCCATCAGCGCCTCGGAGCATGCACGACTAGCTGCTCCGGTCATAATGGATACAGACTCCCATTCTCTTGTTCCGTGGGGTCCCCCCAACCGATCAGCAAGTTAGGCCCTATCCACAGGACCTACTTTGATCGGAGAACCCATTTAGGTCTCTTTCCAGCAACCACCATCAGAATTATGAATGCAGCTCTGAAGAACAGTATATAATAAACACATAAGTAATGTAATCAGGGCCGCCACCAGGGGGGGTTTAATGTGACTGTGTCGAGGGGGCCCCAAGGAGGAGAAGGGGACCTATGTCACAGAAAACCCTCCTCTCTTTCCTGGTGCAGGGAACTCACTGTGTACACAGGGATGGACGATCATTCTGTAGGGGAAGTGGGGGAAAAAATTTGCCGGTCAGGGGTCCCGAACTTCCCAGTGGCGGTCCTGAATGTAATAGATGTACATAATGTACCCCCCTGCCAGCTCTTCTTGCATGAAATCCACATTCGGAGTCATCTCCTGGCACAGGGATACATACACGGAAGATAATGATTTATACGTTATGCAGTTTTCGTTTTAATTGCTTTATATTTTTACTCCCTTCGTGTGTAGAGAAATAGCAAGTCACAGCTCGGAGTGAAAGGTGCGCAGACGTCCGATGGAAAATTCTACAGCGGCCAAAGTCCAAGCTACTGCATGGATTTCTGTCTATCCATAATGCCGGTCTATGGGAGATAGGGGGGTGAAGTTAAGGTTACCTGGCCGATCAATGGATCAATGGAGCTAATCTAGATATTCTTAAAGGGACCTGTCACCTATATGTCTGTAGTCAATCCTATCTATAGGCGCCTATACACCTGCAATCTCAGCTCCGGGGCTATTACCTGAGTCATAACTAGTCAGAACTAACCACATATGTCACATGCACCTGTGTATAGCTGCAGGGGGGCTATGCCGCGCTCCTCTGCCCCTCTCAGGATTTCGGCTATTTCCATTACTATGAAAGGTTGTAGTGATCATAAGACACTATGGCTTCCAGGTATTACATCTAAAATTAGCAATGTTATATTTTCTCCTGTTGTTTCCTTCAATTTTCACATTGCTTGAAAAGTTGCCATTTTTTTGACAATGGCCCCAAATGTCCTGAAATAGTATAATAAAATAATTGTCACCTTATTGTCCCCAGTATCCGAGATCAAAACTTCCGTACAAAAATGTTTGACGTTCCCTTACCAAATATTCGAGTACGGATGCAGGATCAGACTACACTCAGTCACTTTGTTGTCTGTTACCATGGAAATGCTTAATCTCTTAAAGGAAATCTATCATTAAAATCCATCCTGATAAACCAGGGAAATTACTCATAGATCCAGGCACCGTGACTGTGGTAATCTCCTTATATTTGTTATCCATGGCCTCCTCCCTTCTAAAATCAACTTTTAAAATGATGCTAATGAAGCAGGAGGGCTCTTACCAGAGCCCCTCTGTACTCTAGCTCCCTGGGCTGTTACACTGTGCAGTGTAACAGGAGGAAGGGGGAGTGATGAGGGAGTAGGGGGAAGCTACAACACTTGGGACTCTGGTAACAGCCCCAGAGCCCTTCTGACTCATTAGCATAATTTTAAAGGTTGATTATAGAAGGAAGGAGGTCATGGATAACAGATATAAGAAGATTACCCCAGTCACGGTGCCTCGATCTATGAGTAAGTGTCCCCCCTGACTCCCAAACGTCCACATAATCAGGAGATGGCTACCTACGGCAAGTAGAAGAATTCTTATAGTTTTGAATCCACTAAGAATTTTTTTTGTTGTTTTGGAGGATAGATCGTTAAAGTTTCTATCTTTTCCTATAATAATAATTATCCAAGGAGCTGGGAAAAGTCCATCTGTGAACAAAGCTCTTGATAGAGGAAGGAGCTTCAAGGTTTCGCGAATCGTAAGTGAAGTGGCCGCATTCATGAAGTGTTATCTTACACCGCAGCGATTACGGGACGCTAATAGATCAGTAGTTGCAGGCAAATTGTTAAATAATTGGTTGGGTTATGAAATCAAAAGTAAATATCTTGCTTACTGATAGTTAACACCTTAAAGGGTGTCTTAAAGGGGAAGGCACATAAAACTAAGGTGGGCAGGACCCACAGGGATTGGGTGACCAGCAGTGGTATAACCAGAAGCTGCCCAGCCCCAGTGCAAAATGTGTATCGGGCCCCCAATTATAATGTATTGTTTATAGTACTAGTCTTCTCATATAGGAAAAGTACACCATAAGGGCCCCCTAGGCATCTTGGGCCCGGTTGTGACTGCACCTTTTTCACCCCCACAAGTTATGCCCCTGGTGACCAGTGTGGGTGTGCAGCCAATGTCGTTATGGCAGATAGGGAAAAAAATGATTGGGCATGTTGAATTACAGCATGCCCAATCCTTTATATTCAAGGAAGATAAGCTACCACCAGAGATATCTAGCATCAGCTTAGTCCATTCTCCCTATACAAAGTATACATGTATATGGGGAGGTCAGAAGAAAGAGATGACCAAATCAAGATCAAGTATGAAAGATCTTTTGGAAATATTCCACAGGTAAAGCACACACATAGCACACACTGAGCAGAGGACCTACTACCTCGGCTCATGTAATAGGTCCAGCTCCGTTGATTCCATTGCACTTGGAATTTTTCCTCTAGCCCCTTCCATTCCAGAGAAATCACTGCTGTTAGTTTTGGCTGTATAGACCTCTTACTGTCAGGTGGGTGTGGTCCTAGTCTGATTACTCCATCCCATCTGACAGTGTAAAGCCTAATTAGCATATTTGATACTAAAACTATTTACACTGATTACTCAGGAACGGTGGGGGCTAGAGAAAAAATTCCAACTACGCCAGAATCAGTGAAACCGGGACTATCAGACGGTAGAGGTGTTAGAAGGTCCTCCTGAAACAGCGCCACACCTGCTTCAGGTTAAAAGTGGTATTACAGCTCTAGTTTATTTTTTTTCTGGTGGAGCTTAGTTTTTTTAGCATTTGGAAAACCCCTTTAAATGCTTTGGGATGGGAATCCACGCCGAGAAGATGTGTGAGAACTTCTCATCCACAGATGAAACTTGTCAAATTATATTAAAGAGGGCTCTTTCCACGGTCAGGATGTCGAACAGTGTTGGCAAACGAGAGGTTAAGAGAAGATTGTCAAGTTTATCAGCAACTAATTTTACAAAAGAAGCCGAACATTTGTCTGGGAAATTTTTCTACTTTCATTGTCTCCATGGAAACTGGAGCGTTTTGACTAGTGGCATAATAGCTGGTTTTGCTGTGGACTATTATAAGGTTTTTCGATGACAATAATCTGAAGCATCATCCTAAAAAAAACAGAAGGAGAAGAGGTCTGTAGCGTTATCTATTAGCGGCAGCGCCAAACCTATTCAACTTTTCATGAGTCATCGGCGTGTCGGCAGGAGTTAGACTTAGTCGCACCACTTTTTTTTTTTCGTGTTGTGCAACTTGTGTCGGCGCCAGATGGAGCATTGTTGATGCAGAGGTCTCGGAGGGATAAGGGATAATGTGCGATGAAAATATAATAGCACTTGATTAAGAAAGGGTTCACTTAGTTCTGACTGTTTTGTATGCAGATCCAGCGTTGGCACTTCATGGTGAGAAATGTTCCCGCAGCCCCGATCTGTCCTCAAAATGACTATACATGATAGACGGAGACACTTTAGAAGGTGGTCCCTTGTGATCCTTATGTAGGTTGAACTTTGAGGGTTAACAAAATGTCCAAAATCTCAAGTCATGTAAAAATGAGTCACTTTTTTGCCTGAGATGAGTCAGTTTTAGTGGCCGGAAGAGGAGGATCTTGGGCTCTATAGTTCCTAGAGAAATATTCCTGGTGTTATTTTAAAGATGAGATTTTCATCTTTCAAAGCACACCTGGATTTTGTGTTGCTACAGAACAGGAGATAAAGATAGCTAAAGAAATGATTGGAAATGGGATTGTCATCTGTTGCTCACAATCACAACTGTAAATTGTACTTTAGTACTATAGAACAATGGGGGGGGGATTTAGCACGGGCAGCAGGTGGTGCCGAGCTGTGCATTGGGTGTTGCTGCCAGGGGCCTGCTAACTGCCCATAGCCTGTGGCTGCACCTGGCGTGGAAGTACCCCCGTGGCACAGTGTAGCGCTTCCGCCTGCTGGGATTTATCAGGATACGGCACGTGCCGGGGGAGGGGTGTGCACTTAGCACCAGTCTATGATTAATGGGCCCCAATGTGTTTTGAAAAATGTTCTTTTTCAAAACAACCCAAAAGGTATCATTGTAGATGCTAAATAGCTCAAGGTCGGGGTATCTAAATGTGATGTTCCCCCTGCAGCCTCTAAAAGTGACTCATCTAAGGCAAAAAAGTGACTCTTTTCAGCTCATTTGCATATGACTTTGGAAGAGTTTTTTTTTACAGGTAATCAGGGGAGATTACACATAAAAGAGGGAATTCTACCAAGGATATTTCATCCCCCACCTGAGGGGCTGGTAGTTTAGCGCTGTATAAAGCTGATGACAGGTTCCCTTTAAGTGAATATTGGCTAAACTTGGCAGGACCATCTTGTGGGGGCTCCCAAATCTGACTTGAGCAGGATCCAATAATCTACATTCCGTAAAAAAAATACTTTTAATTTCAATTATAAGAAAGTAATGTAGAACGAAGCGGAAATAGGTCAAAAATAGAAGAGTTTTAAGACTTTACTACAGGAAAAACTTGTTGGGTTATTGCGTAATATGCAAATGAGCGTGTCTATTACTGTATAGGGAGCGCGCCCTGAGGCTGAACACTGTTACATAACAAAGTGATAGATTATGGACTGTCTGCGATCCAACATTCTAGAACAAACCTCTTCACCAAAGCTATAAAAAAAACTCATGAAAACCGGATATTTTTGGAAAAATATTCAGAGTGCAAATATTTTCTGCTGCCAAAATTTTTTAGATTTTCTTTTCTGTCAACCGTTTTGGGGGCTGACATCTTTCCTGAGATCTGCCTACCGCAATGAGTGGTTTACTTTACAGAAGCCTTATAGCCATAGGCAGCATTGGTGTAAGTCTATTATTAAGCCTAGTGGCCAGAGTGAAAGTTTGCAGGATAAGGTACTTTCATTAAATCTCAAGAGTGACACGAACAATCTTTTTTTTCTCTCAAAGTCATCAGAAATTTCTTAACAATGTCTTTACCTTAATAACTTGGTGGTCATAATAAGTCCTTTTCTGGTGACACTGGACAGTTTTCTAGACTCCCTCCTCCTCCTTCTCCACACCCCCTACAGTAGATGCAAGGCAACCTTTCAGGGAAAGGACTAGGAGGATAAGAGCCAAACAAGCCATCCGATTTTGGGAACTTAACAAAGAAAAAATAGAAGCGCTGCATTGGCCGGGAATCGAATCCGGGCCTCCCGCGTGGCAGGCGAGAATTCTACCACTGAACCACCAATGCCATGGCACATACAATGCAGGTGCCGGCAGCGTCTCCCAAACTGTGGTGCTCGAGGGATCTTGCCTACGGGTGGGGTGGACTGATCTGCCTTACCGCGAATCCTTGAGCTCGGAAGCCCGGCTAGCTCAGTCGGTAGAGCATGAGACTCTTAATCTCAGGTTCGTGGGTTCGAGCCCCACGTTGGGCGGATCTTTATTTCGTTTCTTTTGTCATATGTTTGTGCTTTCTTTCGTTAGGAGGAATAAGCTTGTCTTTTTTTGATTCCTCAAATGCAGGTCAAGAAAGTGAATCGTTTTTTTCTTATGTCTTTTCTGGTGGTAATTTTTGTTTAAATTTTCTTTTCTGTCAACCATTTTGGGGGCTGACATCTTTCCTGAGATCTGCCTACCGCAATGAGTGGTTTACTTTACAGAAGCCTTATAGCCATAGGCAGCATTGGTGTAAGTCTATTATTAAGCCTAGTGGCCAGAGTGAAAGTTTGCAGGATAAGGTACTTTCATTAAATCTCAAGAGTGACACGAACAATCTTTTTTTTCTCTCAAAGTCATCAGAAATTTCTTAACAATGTCTTTACCTTAATAACTTGGTGGTCATAATAAGTCCTTTTCTGGTGACACTTCCCCTTTAAGGAATTTTGCTTTATGGCACTGCTGTAAATTGATGAGATACACGTCTCTTCCATTGTATCCGTATATTTCTCCAGCATTCTGATGGCGGCGCTATAACCGCTGTGATATACATTTCTGTGTTCCTCCTTTCTCTGCCGTGTTTCATAACATGCTGTTTTTGAGAGGACTTAGCCCAAATTTCTCAGCTTAACGGATCAGACTTCCTAAACAGCGCCTGAGTGGCATTTTCCGGAATTTATTGTAGTAAATGGAGCATACTCTGACCTACATCTCGGCACATATATTAACTCTACACCGCTACGTTTGCTACGTGACATCCTACCTCTGCTGTAGAGACAGAAGGCTTCATGTGGCTATTCTGAAAGCTTAAAAATGAAATATTCTATTTTTTAACATACTAAGTTGTGCAACAAAAAAACAGGTAACCGCCCCGAAAACTCTAAGGTTTTATTGAGTTCTTGTGTATCAGAAATTCAGGAATGGGGACAGAGGCTTCTGCCAGATGTGTTGGAGAGGGACAAGGTCTAAGTCATTGGAGACTTCAGATGGGTCCTCATTGAAGAAAGTAAAATTTAGGAAGAAGGACACATGAAAAGATCAGTAGGGTCTTGAACATGGACAGTCTGAGCCAAATGTTACATGTTAAGATATTATTAGATCAGTGGAGTTTGATGTATATGATGTTTCAAATGTCCCATAGATGTAACATGTTGTAGAGCAGGAGGAGCTGAGCAGATTTTACACAGTGTCCTATCTGCAGGCAGCATGTTATAGAGCAGGAGGAGCTGAGCAGATTGTACATAGTGTCCTATCTGCAGGCAGCATGTTATAGAGCAGGAGGAGCTGAGCAGATTTTACACAGTGTCCTATCTGCAGGCAGCATGTTATAGAGCAGGAGGAGCTGAGCAGATTGTACATAGTCTCCTATCTACAGGCAGCATGTTATAGAGCAGGAGGAGCTGAGCAGATTTTACACAGTGTCCTATCTGCAGGCAGCATGTTATAGAGCAGGGGGAGCTGAGCAGATTGTACATAGTGTCCTTTCTACAGGCAGCACGTTATAGAGCAGGGGGAGCTGAGCAGATTGTACATAGTGTCCTATCTGCAGGCAGCATGTTATAGAGCAGGAGGAGCTGTGCAGATTGTACATAGTGTCCTATCTGCAGGCAGCATGTTATAGAGCAGGAGGAGCTGAGCAGATTGTACAAAGTGTCCTATCTGCAGGCAGCATGTTATGGAGCAGGAGGAGCTGAGCAGATTGTATATGGTGTCCTATCGGCAAGCAGCATGTTATAGAGCAGGAGGAGCTGAGCAGATGCTACATAGTGTCCTATCTGCAGGCAGCATGTTATAGAGCAGGAGGAGCTGAGCAGATTATACATAGTGTCCTATCTGCAGGCAGCATGTTATAGAGCAGGAGGAGCTGAGCAGATTGTGCACAGTGTCCTATCTGTAGGCAGCATGTTATAGAGCAGGAGGAGCTGAGCAGATTGTGCACAGTTTCCTATCTGTAGGCAGCATGTTATAGAGCAGGAGGAGCTGAGCAGATTGTGCACAGTGTCCTATCTGTAGGCAGCATGTTATAGAGCAGGAGGAGCTGAGCAGATTGTGCACAGTGTCCTATCTGTAGGCAGCATGTTATAGAGCAGGAGGAGCTGAGCAGATTGTGCACAGTGTCCTATCTGTAGGCAGCATGTTATAGAGCAGGAGGAGCTGAGCAGATTGTGCACAGTGTCCTATCTGTAGGCAGCATGTTATAGAGCTAGAAACTGAGCATTTTTATCCCAGTATTGGGCACGCCTAAAACAAGTAATATGGAATATTTCTGAAATATTTTTCTACTCAGCTCCTCTTGCTATATAACATACTGCCTTGGGATCAGACTGGGATCATAACAAGTTCACTGTAAGTCAGCTTTTAAGTTTACAGATGCTATTTGCCATATATAGGAGAGTAAAGATTTCCAGAGTAGAGGTCTACCTGGTGCACCTGACTATTGCACGTGAGGATATTTTTGTAGATGCCTAGGTCCGGTAAGTGAGCCGGTCTTGTCTCGTTTTCCAGCAAATTCCTGGTATCTCGCCATCAGCTCATAAGTCCTATTGGCTCCATATCACATCTACCACGATGAGTACAAATAAGGAGCACGTGCAATAGGGAAAAGAGCAAAAATCCATATATTTATCTCTAGATGACTCGAGGTAAACACATGGCACGTGCAAGGACCAGGAGTCAAGTCTCCGTGTTGTGTTTCATAGGAAGAAGCTTAGTGAGATCTTCATGTAAGGAAACATTATCCAAAAAAACCCTTCGTTCCCTGAAATATTGTTATGAAACGAGACCTGGAGCCATGTGGTCACTAGATACTTGGCCTTGGTATCTTTGGAGGACCTATCTCAAAGACTTAGAACTTCCCTCGAAGAAAGTGGTGGTCAGAGAGCTCTTCCGATTATGTTCGGTTTTGTATATTCGGGGGTAATGGATGCCAATTTCCTGGGATGTAGTCATCTGATGGTGGGTGAGGTCTCTGGATTGTGCCCTCTCGGTAAGCCCCGTCTAATCTGCCACCTGTCTACCTCTTCCTATCTGCCGAGCGGCTCCTGCGCCTACGAGACTTAGAGAGGATTACAAGTCAAATTAGGATCGTGAACTGCTTTTAGAAACTGCACCCTGAATGACTGGACCCAGCAAATAAGACCCGAACAACATGTTTACACAAAATACGAGGATTTTATGAGTTGTTTTTGTAAATTTTTTATATTTTACCATTCTTATCTGGATCTGGCCTCAAAGTCACCATTTAGAAGTTAAAGGGATATTCCACTAAAGCATTGTACACTTTGGGGTCGGCTTTTAGGATTAGACTGGAGGAAAGGTTAAGATATCATGGTGACCCATTCCAAATTTTGGCTTCCAAATACTGTCAAATTTTGGCAAAATATTGCCCAAAAAATATGTAAAAGTTGTCTGAAGGTGGGTTAATGCGAAGATAGTCAAACTGTTGATTTTTCAACTATTCAGGAAAGAAGGGGTCAACGTTGTGTTTGGGGAGGGTCCCACAATGCATTCACCATCTATAGGAGTCGAGTACAGTTTTCCATAGTGAAAGGAGTGGCCATGTGTATACTCGACCTGATGCTCCGTTCAGTTAGAGGAGTGGGACCTCCGATCCCCTGATAGATGGTGGTCCCTACAGTTGGGCCCTCACCGATCAGCAAGTGATTTCCGATCCTGTTGTGTTCTATAGTTTTATACCTCCAAGAAGCATATGAAGAAATTAACATCTGGGCGTTACCAGTTAGAGGCGTGTCCTTGAACAGTTTAAAATTGTCCAATCAGTGCTTAAGGATCCAGACTTAATTGTGTAAAGACACGCCCCTTTCACAGGGAGAATGGTGAACGTAATAATTAATTTTAAGGACCAAAACATAGATTTATTACAACTACATGGATAATTTTTGTATTTACTGAAGCAGACATGTCAAGAGAAGTGAGAGGACCCCTTTAAATCTGACTCCAATCCCAGTTGACGGACTTTGGAAAGAACCAGCATGACCAATGTAGTCAGGAGGATCTATGTTTATGGATTTTATACAGACTAGATGTAATTACAGGCCAAAAGTCCAGGTGAATGTATCTCTGGGGATACCTGCTTTATTTATTTAGCTGCCCGTTACCATGCCAACCTATAGACCCGGACTAATCAACCGGTAACAGGCTGTCCATTGGTGATGCAAGTAACCGGCCCAGCATGCTCAGCAGGTCATCGCGTCCTATGGCCAACAATCAGTTAACCCTAGTTTTGATGTTTTCTTGTATATTGGAACATCTTTGCGTGGTTGCGTTAGAGCTGAAGGGGTTAAACCGGGATGAAGTAAAAACGTATCCAATCTCTGAAGAGATCATGTGATTTCATCAAAGCTATTTCTGTCACTGGCAAATTTCGGAGTCACGCCAATCAAGCACTTGGACGACTCCTTAATCAGGCGGCTTTCTCTACCCTTTTCGGATTGATTGCTGCCTCCAGAATAAAGGGTTTTTAATCAGGATTTTCAGCTGTTTAATGACAGTTCTGAGCGTTGATGTAGCTGCAGCCGTAAACTAACTGACTAGCGCCCTCTAATGGTCGTCACCGGAAGGGCACGACGCCGCTCAGGGGAGACGTTCACGAAAATCTTACCGTACAACAGTTTTGTAAAGTAGGTGACGTTGCGAAGTTACAGAATGGATCTCGATTTGCGGTACAAGATATCGGGATATATCCGCGGCTGGTTGCATTGACCGTGAGTAGAGCGGCAGGACACCTCTCCACTCATTGTTAAGAACCCGACTCCCATTCTTGTGATCGGTGAGGGTCCCATCGGTCAGACCGGCATCGATCACATTGTCCCAACTAGGGATGAGCAAAACCATATGGGTTCACCAAGTTCAACCAAACCTTGAACAAAAGTTTGGTTACGGGAACCCACCGGTAACACCCAGCACCGATTGCCGTGATAACCCGTTAAATGCTGACGGCAAAGCTGCTGCATTTAAAGGGATAACACCCGCCATCAGTGCCAACCCTGATCGTGGGTGTTATCGGCAAATGTTGAAATCCAAATCCAAACCTGAACTTCTGGTTAACGTAAAATAAAGAAACATTTCGGTTCCGGTTCACTCAACCCAAATTCTAACGTATCCCATAGATAGGGCATAACCACATAACATGGTGCAGCCCCCTTCAGGCTCCGGAATGACGAATTTTGCCAAATCAAATTAGTCACATTTTTGTATTTCTATGCCTCTTACTATCCTTTGAAATTTGTCGAGAGCGTAAGATTAATAATCCCGTGGAGATTTTAGTAAATAAACTTTTTTTAAGAAAAAAATTATTAAAAATTATATAAAATTGGTGGCAACGCAGCTAAAGTGAAAATTTGCATAATAAAAAAACACTCGTCCTAATATATATTTTTGCGAAAACACAGTATGCTTTGCTGCAGAATAAGTCCAGTGCCAGGATATCGGATGAGGCGGGAGGATATCCCATAGCAACAAGGTAGAAAATAGCACAGCTGGCTGGTTCAATGTAGTGGAAAGAAGAGCGGAGCACCGGGAGACTCCAGAAAGAAAAGCTCTGTGTATTATTCATATGGTCTCCCCTGTGTACTTCATGACGGCTCGGAGGAAACCATTATCATCTTACTGGCTTCTAGAACTCGGATTGCAGTTTTTTTTATCATACCTGTAAATCACAAGTAAAAATATTTTTAAAATTCTGTAAAAAAAAAAAACAGTCACACCTTCGTTTCCATCACGGGAGGTCACACCAACATCGGTAGGTTTGACCATTATTGTATTATAACACATTCGGAAACTTATGAAGAACAGTTTCCGGGGTCATAAAGTTGTGAAATAGGTTTTTGTCACTTTTTTTGGGCTCGTATGTAAAAAAAATCTTAAATGATGTCATTTGTTCCTATCTTTCAGGTCAGATTTTGCCTGGAAACCGCAACACCCCAAGTCCAATAGATCCAGAAACCATCCAAGTGGCCGTCGGATATGAACCAGACCCAGCAGATCTCGCTCTGTCCAGCATCCCAGGTCAAGAGATGTTTGATCCTAGGAAACGCAAATTTTCCGAAGAAGAACTAAAGCCCCAGCCAATGATTAAGAAGGCCCGGAAGGTCTTCATACCAGAGGATCTGAAGGTAATTTGGAACCAGTGTACAAGATGTTCTTGTTAGTCTTAGGCTACATGCGTATGACCAGCACAGCACTCTGTTTGAAGTCCATCAGATGACCACGAATGACCACGTTCCCCCAACCACCCCTTCTTGATTAACTCTTCCAAAACCAACCACGGCTCAGAAGAACAAATCTCGCCAGTTGGCTGATTGTGTATGTCTGGGTATGAATATGCAAGGACTGCAAAATTATTTCTAGGACGGGCATCTGAGGAGGTGGCACATGTGTTGTAGAAGAATATAGTTATACAGTAGGTGGGCTTGTGCTCGCTGGTGCCTCTGAATTATTCTCTTCATTATTCCCAGGAGATATTAATAGTTTTACAGGCTTCATCTATCTCTATGGAGACAAAAGCAACGGAGTCCATGAGGATGTTATCGGAAGCATTAGTGGTTTTCTAGATCTTTCCCAATTTCTAACATAGTCAAAGCCCGGGCTATGCTATATACTTTGCAATGGTCAATTCGAGGATGAGTAAATATTTTACCAAGCTGCATAGTGTAAAGGGTTGAATATTGGGTTGAAGGGTTGCGTTTTTCGCAAGATTTTCTAAAAGGAAAATAGTCTGTAGAGTTGGGTTTCTTGAAGGGTTCCCCATCCACTCCCATGACAGTCAAGTCTTACTCAGAGTCACTCTCTTTCACACCAGGCAACTGTCTACACATCTTTAATCACACCTGCCAGTCCATCGGACAAGACATTCTCAGTCCACCACCTATATCAGAGACCCAATTACACACCAAGTCTCCCGTCTACCACCTCTAATGGAGTCCCAGATTCACGCCAAGTCTCCTGTCCACCACCTCTATTGGAGTTTCAACCCTAGTCAAAATCATAAGTCCACCAGCTATATCAGAGTCCTAGTCCCGCTCCAAATCTCCAGTCCACCACCTATATCAGAGACCTAGTCCTGCTCCAAATCATAAGTCCACCACCTATATCAGAGTCCTAGTCCCGCTCCAAATCATAAGTCCACCACCTATATCAGAGTCCTAGTCCCGCTCCAAATCATAAGTCCGCCACCTATATCAGAGTCCTAGTCCCGCTCCAAATCTCCAGTCCACCACCTATATCAGAGACCTAGTCCCACTCCAAATCTCCAGTCCACCACCTATATCAGAGTCCTAGTCCCGCTCCAAATCTCCAGTCCACCACCTATATCAGAGTCCTAGTCCCGCTCCAAATCTCCAGTCCACCACCTATATCAGAGTCCTAGTCCCGCTCCAAATCTCCAGTCCACCACCTATATCAGAGACCTAGTCCCGCTCCAAATCTCCAGTCCACCACCTATATCAGAGTCCTAGTCCCGCTCCAAATCTCCAGTCCACCACCTATATCAGAGTCCTAGTCCCGCTCCAAATCTCCAGTCCACCACCTATATCAGAGTCCTAGTCCCGCTCCAAATCTCCAGTCCACCACCTATATCAGAGTCCTAGTCCCGCTCCAAATCTCCAGTCCACCACCTATATCAGAGTCCTAGTCCCGCTCCAAATCTCCAGTCCACCACCTATATCAGAGACCTAGTCCCACTCCAAATCTCCAGTCCACCACCTATATCAGAGTCCTAGTCCCGCTCCAAATCTCCAGTCCACCACCTATATCAGAGTCCTAGTCCCGCTCCAAATCTCCAGTCCACCACCTATATCAGAGACCTAGTCCCACTCCAAATCTCCAGTCCACCACCTATATCAGAGTCCTAGTCCCGCTCCAAATCTCCAGTCCACCACCTATATCAGAGACCTAGTCCCGCTCCAAATCTCCAGTCCACCACCTATATCAGAGTCCTAGTCCCGCTCCAAATCTCCAGTCCACCACCTATATCAGAGTCCTAGTCCCGCTCCAAATCTCCAGTCCACCACCTATATCAGAGACCTTGTCCCGCTCCAAATCTCCAGTCCACCACCTATATCAGAGTCCTAGTCCCGCTCCAAATCTCCAGTCCACCACCTATATCAGAGTCCTAGTCCCGCTCCAAATCTCCAGTCCACCACCTATATCAGAGTCCTAGTCCCGCTCCAAATCTCCAGTCCACCACCTATATCAGAGACCTAGTCCCGCTCCAAATCTCCAGTCCACCACCTATATCGTAGTCCTAGTTCCATTCTAAGCCTCTAGTTCACCACTCGAGCAGAGTCCTAGTTCCAATCTAAGTCTTCAGTTCATTACCTCCATCAGAGCTCATGTCTACATTAAATTTTACAATCTTCATATGGGGAACAATTTGTCAAGCCTTATGTCAACCATCCATGCTTTCTCCATTTGGCCTAAAACAATCATTTGATCATCTTTCAACTTCTCCTTTTGCTCCTCCTGGCAGCTAGTTTTTAAAACACACCATGGTGGTGTCACAATATATCTCTAGTCTCTACATATCAGTACCAGGCTTTTCCTATGACTACACCACAAACCATCCTTCACCCTAACATGACATCCATGAAGAGTGATTCTTTTAGCCAGCGTGCCATGGTGGCACCGTGGGCGATCACATTGGGTCATTTAAGTAACATAAAAGCACCATATATATAGACTATATGTAAAAACCAGGCAGGGCCAGACTACTGAGCAGTCTCTCGTAAGTCTCTTAAGTCCATTTAAAGAAACAGGCAACCAATGTGATTTGGGAAAAACTACAAGGATAGGGGACAGGGGTAAACCGGAGTAGCACCGGGATAATATGGAAATAGATCCTGGGATTGCAGGAAGAAAAGTAACTAAAGGTTACTAAATTTAGGTAAGACTTTGTGTAGACAAGTGTCTCTTTAATGACATACTATATCCCAAGATGGTTCACGGCTTAAGCACTAATCCTCACACGTGAACATACATGCTCGAAAATCTCGATATAGTCCTTAATTGTCTGTTTGCATGTGGAACCAATTTCCTTTAGAACAATATCAATTCAGAAGCTAATTAAAGGTGATTTTATCAAGTACCACCAGTGAGCCGGTACGGTAGTCCTCCAATGTAACCAAGAGCCGGGGGGGTTTTGCTTTAATCACGTAGGTTTCTGTGGTCACTTGTCGGAGGACTTAATCCGGGCTCGCTCTTCTATTACAGCCGGGCTGATTGGCGGTTTGATTCTAGGGACTGGGTAAGGAGATTAAGCCAGTCAATCGCCTCTGGAGGGCACGTGATCCCGGCTTGCCTACCTTGGATGGAGCTGGCTGGGATTAAAAGATTTGCTTTTGCAATTTGTTAAAATAAGGGTGGACACGGCTCAGGTGACTGCATAATTCATGGCTTCGAGGTAGTCACATCCTGAGGAAGGTCTCATGTGAGATCACTGCACGGAAACGCTGAAGGTCTACAGTGCTGGTCACCTATCTCAATGTAGAGCGTGAAAAACATCTTCTAGATCTTATTTCTTGTGGTTATGTTCACAATACAGTTCATCCGGAACCTAAAGCTAAAAAGTGACCCTTCATAGAAATTATGAATTGATCTTGTACTTGGGTAGGATATGGAGGACACTTTAGTGATGTCACAGTACAGTAGTTATAAACCTAGTGATGTCACAATGCAGGACCAATACACACAGTGATGTTATTAGCCTGACTTCGTTTTTTATGTCTCTTCCTTTTCCCTACATCCCAAAATCTAACATGTTCCATTTTGTCTTTGAACAAATGAGCAGGATGAAAAATACTGGGCAAGACGTAAAAAGAACAACATGGCCGCCAAGAGATCAAGAGATGCACGTAGGCTAAAGGAGAACCAGATCGCCATCCGAGCCTCGTTCCTGGAGAAGGAGAATTCCGCCTTACGGCTGGAGGTTGCCGACCTCCGGAAAGAGTTGGGCAAATGCAAAAACATTTTGGCAAAGTATGAAGCCCGTCATGGGCCGGTGTAACGGCCTGATTGGCTACGGAGATACATGGACACCTTCATTCCTGCCGAGTAGCACTAAACACTTACCAACCTACTTCTGTCATCAGCACTTTACTGGAAGATGAAAAAAGACTTGCAATGTCTCTTTTTTTTTACCATTATTTCTCTTTTTTTTTTTCATTTCTTTGTATTTGTTGGTCTTAGCACTTTCGTACCACAAGGCGCTTTATGAAAGGGGGTACGACTTACCTGGACTGTGACAAAACTCACTATCTGCTCTGGAGTCAGACTGTTGTAACACCGAAAAAACTTTGGAGCAGAAAGACCTTCAAGAGTCCCATAGACTATAACTCATGGCATCCTCCGTTCCCCATAGATTTCCTATCCATAACCCCGGAAGGTCTTTACATCGGCAACAAATCTGTATATACGCGTGATTTTACTAAAAGAAAAAAAAGTGTTGTCAAAAACATATAGTTTTTTTGTTCCCTTTTGTGTTACCATTGTTTATTTTTTTTAATTTTTATAGCCTATTTGTTCTTTTGGTCAAACATTAGGACTTCTAGGAACTTATATTTGTTGTTACATTTGCCATATTCCTAAAGCAATAATCGAAACCACCTAAAATTCTACTTGCATATATAATACAGGGAAGGGCGTAACTCAAAGGGGTGCAGTGGGTGTGGTCACCTCCAGATTCGGGAACCTTAGAGAGCATATAAGGTGACTTACCCTTTACACAATACATTTGAGGAACCCGACACAGATTTTGCAATTGGTAGTCCATTATTTGTACAAGGAAGGAGGGAGGATGATAAGAGCCAAAGTAGGAGGAGAAAGAAGAACTTTTCTCTGAAAAGATATTACATTATATTATATTACATCATTTCTTTGCTTCACTAAAACCACTGATTTATGTAAAGTTAGTGACCATTTAAATGCAACCACCTACCTGCCACAGACATGTTAATAATTTTGCATATTACATAAAGCCCCTATTAATGGTACATTCTATTAGAGAAGCTCCGCCCATTTAATACTTAATAAAACTGCCAGAAAAATAGTCTAAAAAAAATTACTGTTAGTACCGTTTTCCACCTTTCCGATCTCCACAAAGTCTTTTGTGTATTGCATTTCACACAATTTTGTTTTTTGTACAGTTTTCACTTTTGTAACAATTTCTGTGATTTTAGTGTTTTTAGATTCTTTGTACTTTCTGTGATGTCATTACAAAGCTGGTAGCTGTGAAGCGAATATGGACTTGCAGAAGCTTATTTTTTTATGACAGTGGAAAGAAAAGCAAACTCGCGCCCCCGTGTGCTGTAAATTTTTTGCTTTATTATGGTGTTTTAAGTATGCAATTATTTTAATATATTTAAAGTGATATAATAATATTTCTTACATTTTTCAGAGATAATCATTTTATATATTTTTTTTTCAAAAAATCTATTAGGTATAGGTAACAGAGCCTATCCACTTTGCTTGAAAACAGCACTTTGGGAGGCTGGTTCCTCATGGGAGGAGTTACCCTGAAAAGGGCTCCTCCCCTACAGAGTTAATGCAACAATAACAAAAAAATATAGACTTTTTATTGCTTGTATCTGAGTTTATGTAGCAAGGCCTATCAACTTTGCTTGAAAATAGCATTTTGGAGGCTGGTCCCTCGCGGGAGGAGATAACCTACACAGGGAACCATCCCTGCAGAAAAAATGCCACAATAACAAAAAAGATACAAACTTTCTATGGCTTATACTTGGGTTTAGGTAGCAGGACCTATCCTCTTTGCTTGAAAATAGCCCTTTGGGAGGGTGGTTCCTTGTGGGAGGAGTTATCTTGCACAGGGCTCCACCCCTTCAGAGATAATGCCACAATAACAAAAAAAAACAAACTTTATATGGCTAATATCTGGGTTTATGTAGCAGGGTCTATCCACTTTGCTTGAAAACAGCATTTGGGAGGCTGGTTCCTCATGGGAGGAGTTACCCTAAATAGGGTTCCACCCATAAATAAGAAAATACAAACTTTCTAAGGCTTATATGTGGGTTTAGGTAGCAGGGCCTATCCATATTGCTTGAAAACAGCACTTTGGAGGCTGGTTTCTCTTGGGAGGAGTTAAACTGCACAGGGCTCCACCCATGCAGAGGCAGCACAACAATAACAAATATATAATAGATATATAACTTATATCATCCTTCTTTTTTTTGTGAGTAGCAAAGAAGTGCCAAAACTCGCTTGTCCTGAGACACAGTGGGTTATGGTACCCGACACCTTTACCATTAGATTGGCTCTTTTATGGGGCCCCTTATTTTTGATTGCCCAATTTATGTATTTTTTTTTCTTTTTAAAAACATTATAGACTGTGTTTTTTTTTTGTACTTTTTATTTTATTATACTCTATATGTACACCCGGCCTCAGTTTGCTTTTCTAAAAGAATGAATGTAAAAGGGGTATGTAATATAAGGACGGTCATGGTGTTGTCTTATACTGTGCTTCATCTGAAAAATTTGGTGATTTTAAAAAAAAAAACCTTTGTAAGATTTATATTATTCAAATGTACAGATTAAAGACCATATGTTTTGACCTATTTTGCATGACGCCTACCTATTGGTATCTTCTACATGGGAGATAAATTATAGTATAGATACAGAAGAGAATCTGACTTATGCAGGATAATAGTATACAAATTCTCTAAAATGTGAAAAATCTGAATTTAAAGTGTTTTTCTAGGTTTTCTAAAAAAAAAATAAAAAACAGCGCCACACTTCTGCATAGGCTGTGTTTGGTATTGCAGCTTCTTTTTTAAACCCTTTAATGTGATAAAATTTAGCCTGAGAATGTATAAGTTAGATGTAAGGTAATAGACTAATTTAGAGGGAGGGTGAGGTGATAGAGGATCAAGTTTTGTGATGTTTACAATGATGATTGTGTACACTTTTGCCACTTTTAGATTTTTATCTTTTTGTTTAGTCATCTTTCCCTTACACGTGATAATATTCTGACATATAATGTGGTTTAAAAATTGTTTTTATTTTTTTTTTACAAAGGGACAACTACCTTCCATTGTGGACAGTTCATACTTTCATCATTAAAGGGAACCTGCCATCAGGATTTCATATTTTCAACCAATGACAGGTTCCCATTTAGCCCATTTAATACTAATTCCCAATCTGCTTTTATAACTGAAATTACTGGTTCTGATAACTTTTCAAAGTATATAATAGTTACCTTCCATCAAACTGCAGTGAGTTATGAGGCAACTGAATCCCTGTGTCAGCATCATTATCTTCTCACAGCTCTCACAGCTCTTCCTACTCCCCCTCCTTTGCCCTCCCTCCAGCCAATGAGAGCTGACCCTGTGCTGCATGCATCTCTTTCAGCTGAAGGCAGATTGGAGGGGGAGGAGAATGGAAAGCTGTGAGAGCTGTGAGGAGATAATGATGATGACACACGGACGCAGAAGCCCAACTCTATACAGTTTGCTGTCAGAGAGTCATGTATACCTTTATATCATTTTAAAAGTAAGTGGAACCAGTAAAATTAATTGCAAAAGCAGATCCGGGAATTAGTTTTCAAAGGGCTATGGGAACCTGTCATTAGTTGAAAATGTGAAATCCTGATGACAGGTTCCCTTTATGTTATTTATAGGCAACCTGTCACCATTTTTGGCAGATCTAGTTTGAGTAAATTTGACATATAGTAATAAACCTAAATCATCTGGGATTTTTATGATCCCATGTTATACAACTCCTGTGTTACCCTTTGAAGAAATTTAGGAATAAACTGCCAACTAGGTGTTACCAGACTCCCTGTCAAAGGGGTGTGTCCCTACATAGTTTGGACTGTCAGCTCTGATTGGATAATTTCACAACTGATAACACAAGGGACAAATTTATCTTAGTGTCTTGCCTGTATTTTAGGTTGCATTTTTAGCGTGCATTTAGGTATTTTTGCGTAATTTTTGCAGCTTTTTCCTGCTATGCGTCAGAGTTCGCCGTGTAGCAGTAATCCCGGTTGGCGCCTAATTTTTCTTTGCATTTCTTCTGCTTCCAGTTGTTTGCACCTTATTTAACATTGATTGTGGAATAACAAGCCCATCCTGACCATGCGTAGGAAAGGCAATGGTAGGATTTGCGCAACATAATTGCGCTTTTTTTTTAAATTTGCACCTAATAATGCTCAAAAATATCTGCATGACTAAGAGCCGAAAAGCCAAATGAGGTGCAAAAAATAGACTCACAAAAGGCGCAAAAAGAGATCAGAGAAGAGGGAAACAAGATAAATGACCCCTATAGTTTTCTACTATTTTCTAGACAAAATACCCCAAAATGCTGAATTATATAAAGCAGACATGTCCGGAGATGTGACGGGTCCTCTATAAATCAATCTTTTTAATTCCCTCGGGGTTGGGAGGTTTCATTAAAGGAGAGTTTAGATATTGTCCATGTAAATCAATGTAAAGTCATCAGTTCTGGCTGATGGAAAGGGTTCCCGGTCAGGTGACCCATCCCCTTCCATTGTAAGAAGCTCCAGATCCATAATCCATCTATTACTCAGTGACAACTTGATGGAATGTTGAATAATGCATCAGTTTTGTTAGAATATTAATGCTCCATGTCCCTTACTCAGATTAGGACGTCATATTTAAAAGACATGTCCCATATACGGTACTGCCGTCACACTGTGTCATACTGTATGTATGATTATGCTGTGTGCTTAACACTTGAATTATGTTTTTTTCGGCAGAACTTGCATATAGCATTATATATGTATTATTGGACTTTAGTTCATCTTTAGAATATTGCAATTTTTTTTTATAGAATTGGTGATTTTCAGACTTCAGTTTCTAAATCAGAGTGAGAATTGGAACATAAACTTTGTATTACAGTCGGTCTCCTACTTAAGGACACAACCGACTTACAGACGATCCCTAGTTACAGACGGACCCCTCTGCCCACTGTGACCTCTGGATGTTACTATAGCCCCAGACTGCAATGATCAGCTGTAAGGTGTCTGTAATGAAGCTTTATTGATAATCCTTGGTCCCATTACAGCAAAAAAATGTGAAACTCCAATAGTCCATGGGGCAAAAAAAAAATCTACAAATATAAAATATACAGTTTCGACTTACATACAAATTCAACTTAAGTACAAACCTATGGACCCTATCTTGTACGTAACCCGGGGACTGCCTGTATGTGGATACTTCTTCCTCCAAGTGTTCATCCATGGCGCTTAGTAGCAGTCAGCCAAAAACTTCTTTAACCAATCGCTATATCTCTTAACTGCCCCCCACAAATAATACTCCTAGGAAATAAATTGTTGTAACCTTAGAGGCTCATTAGGATTACTGGAGGATCATCTGGTTTTATAGTGGTCCAATCTGACCCTACCTTGCAATCACTATCCCTGCACAAGCACCAGGAGGGGGGTCAGCACACCTTCATGAACATGTGGGTCCCCAGATATAATAACACTGAAGGTCCACTCACCAACTCCTAGGAAGAAGATCTTAACCTTTGACCTGGGTTGGACCAATCTTGGAGTTTTTAGGGTCCATTAGTGTGCTAAAATATCTGCCTACTAGAGGATCCTAAATAATATAGTGGGCCAATCCGACCCTTCCCTCAATACACAACGCATCATAGATTGATAGTTGACTGATCCTATCGGTATTGGTGGGTTTGGTCAACTTTGTCCTTATGTTTAAAGGAAATCAAACAAATTCTGCTGTGTGCCCCCTGAAATGGGATCCATTCTTCCTTTAGCTGTTAATGGCTTATTTTTGTTACAAAAAGAGGACTTTTAAAAATATGCAAATGAGCCTCAGGGGCTACTGTGTGCAACACAGAAGCCCCTCTGGCTCTGCCGGCTGCTTATTATTCACGCCTTCCTTCGGAGCTAATGCAGTCTCTTCCCTCCCTCTTACTGATAGAGACTCGCTGACAGTTGATGGAGCCAGAAGAGGCTTTTGTGACATACACAGGAGCCCCTGAGGCTCATTTGAATGTTTAAAAAGTCATTTTTTTTCATAGAAAATAAGCCATTACGAGTTAAATGAGGAACTGATCCTGTTTTAAGAGGGCACTGGACAGCGGGTACATATGTTTGGATTAAAACCACTAAATCCAAGTGGTTTTTAGTCCATGCCTAATGGGTCACGACTCTGGATGCTGAATTTGATGTCTCGATTGGTGATAAAAGATGATAATAACCCCACACAAAAAGTTGGTCGACTGGATACAAAATTCGGTCAACTTTTTCTACTCATTGTCCCATGATCTCTCAACTAACTCAAAATAAACAGCCAATTACAGTGCATCTTCAGTTTAGTCGACTAATAAGCTGTACTCTGATTGGTGGTGTTGGTTGTTTCAATCATTGATGATGGACTATCGGTATACATGCCAATGTTTTATTGTAAAAGCCCATTTTTGAGAAGGATGGAGGTGGAGCAATCCATAGATGTAGCCATTAGTCATTCTTAGACTATAATTACTACTTGGTATATACTTTGGTGCCCTTCCTTACCCAGCAGAGGTCCATTATAATGTATTTACTTTCAACAGATCTTTAACGAATGTTGACTTGACCAATAACTTTTCCCAATTAACCTTCTATGAATATTTGGTCTATGGTAAGTCATATGCCTGATCCATAAAGGTTCTCTCCCGAAAACACAGAATCTGGTCTTCAAACTCAGAACTCAGATGGTCACCATTGTTGAAATTGTTAGGTTTAAGCCAACATAGATATAATGGGGCAGACTTACTTACCCGGTCCATTCGCGATCCAGCGGCGCGTTCTCTGTGGTGGATTCGGGTCCGGCCGGGATTCATTAAGGTAGTTCCTCCAACGTCCACCAGGTGGCGCTGCTGCGCTGAAGAGCATCGGAACACACTCAAGTACACCGGCCTTTTCCTAGTGAAGGTAAGTGCAAGTCTTGTGGCACTTTTCTTTTTTTAAATGCAGCGTTTTTTTCCGAATCCGTCGGGTTTTCGTTCAGCCACGCCCCCTGATTTCTGTCGCGTGCATGCCAGCGTCGATGCGCCACAATCCGATCGCGTGTGCCAAAATCCTGGGGCAATTCAGGGAAAATCGGCGCAAATCGGAAATATTCGGGTAACACGTCGGGAAAACGCGAATCGGCCCCTTAGTAAATGACCCCCAATGTCTATGGTCATCTTTGAAGATGATTAGATGGGTTCTTTGAGGTTAAGCCTGATCATATGATAATGAATCATATCATTTATTGGATGCCTTAGAGCAGGGTTTTGGTTTTGCCAACATTGTGTGTTGGGTTTGTCGTAGAACTCATATCTCATGTATTCTCTTCAAGTTTAGAGTTTAGAGATACACAAGAATTGAGACAAAATGAAGGCATGACATAGATAGACATCAATATTTTACTGACAACTTTTAGGACCTACTGTATAACGCATCAACTGGTAAATGTCAATTGACCATAGATATCATAGATGTCAACTGACCATAGACCATAGCAAAGTACACCATGCCAAGAAGCAGCTCCTAAAGGGTAAGTTGCCGTGTATATAGGTCTTTGATCTCTCTTTAATTACAGTTCGTACTGTACTTGAAAACTTAATTAACTTAAAATTAATTTTTTTTTCTGCTTTTCTATACTTACAATATAATAGAAGTCAATGAGCCAGTTGTTTCTCTAAATTACAAGATGTTCTAATTTTCTACGGAAACATCGGTGGTAGTACAAGGTTTCGAGAGGTTTATGGGGTCGGCTGCTATGTTAGTTGTATGTATGTTGTTATGTTAGTTGTATAAAATGGAGTTTTAGTTTTAGGTTACTGAACATTCTTAAGATTTACAGGAATATTTGAATTTCGGAGATCAACCATGGTATTCTACAGATAACACCATCAATTTTTACTGTTTACCGATACTTGTAATTTTATGTTAAGTCACAGAATTTTCGGGATTGGATTGTTGGCAGCAGCCATTGACTTATGTTTATTTGTCGAGTATAATACGGGGATTGTGTCGCACGTGATCGGATTGTGTCGCAATCGCGTCGGCTTTCACGCAACACAAATCGGGGGCGGGCCAACGGACGATCCGATGGATGCGTGGGATTTAACATTCAAATTTGTGTCGCATCCAATGCACTTACATACACCGGGAGGAAGATGGTGAACCTGAGCGGGGAAGCGACACATGCAGGATATCGGAAGCACAATCTTCATGAATTGCGGCACAGTGCATTCTCGCATATATCAGTTGAAATAGAAACTTTGTGATGTATCTAATCAGAGGAAAATGATTCTTTCTCCTCTTACTGTGGCTCTTCTTATCCTCCTTCCTTCCATCTTAATCTGATTTTCATGCGGAAATCTCTGCTGAACTCTATCTTGCTAGTAAGTCAGACAGAAGCTCATTGGGCTGTCATTGGGAGCAGTCTTACAAGAGCTAAATCTCTAGCCACAAGTATAGGGAGCCAATCAAACTAGAGTCTGCTAGAAAATCCAAAGCACATACATATATTAATCAGAAAGTTTCTAAGTTTGCAATAGTTGGCCATATGACAGCTATTTATTTTAAACTCTTACATACTATAACACCTGTGTCAGCCTCATACTATGACCTATGACTGAGAAAACAATAATTTTGTTTTGGTTTGTGTGAACGCAGTCCTAGCTTGTTGGTTGTTTAGGAGTTTATTGCGCCACACCTGCAGTCTCCTCTGGTCCAGCAACAGTTAACTGTGGTGACTGACAGAGTTCTGCTCCAATCAGCCTGGGGTGCGGAGGTCTGGGTTTCCATAAGTTCTCTGCTCATATTCAGTTCACCACTGGTAATAGTTTTGCTAGACCTGCTTCTTACATGTGAGATAAACTCTCTATTATATTTCTGATGTTTCAAACTTGGCTCTTCTTTGGACCACTCTGTTTTTTGTGATTCCTTTACTGTGATGCTATCTCTGTTGTGACCCAGCTTGTTGACCATTCTTCTGTAATTGTGTTGTCAGTCTTCTCTTGTGTTTGCACTCTGCTGTAGGGACCACTGTGTAGCAGGGGAAGTTTGAGGGGTTCACTGTCCTTGTCCATGTCCATACATATTTGATTTGTCCAAACTTGTATATGTTTTACTTGGGAAGGGAACACGCAACTTCCGGACACCTCTCCTTGGGCTTGTTGAATTTGCTATCTACTCAGTGGAGATTTACCAAACATACAGGCTTCACCTTCTTGGTCAGCCAGTGGCTGGGACACCACATCAACTTGTATTCAATGTTGCAGCCTTATCATTCATAGAATTCAGCTGAATTCCAAGGTTATGCCATAACCTCATTAGATTAGTGACTGATGAGACATGAGACATGAGACTACATGAGACATTATCAAGCCCAGTTCACATCTGTATTGAGGGTTTTTCTTCTGCTCTTCCATCATAGAACAACGCAATGGAAATGAAATATGGAACGTAAAAGGATTTTTTTTTATTTTTATAAAACCCTATTTCTCTGTTCTCCCCATACACACTCACTTTTGGTATAGCCAATCACAAATTTGCTCTAAAAGGAGAGAAAGACTAAGGCCATTGTTTCCAGTGGAGGTCTATCTCCCTTCAAAAACAAGGGATTGGTTATGCTAAAATTCATGTCCGATCCCCTTTTTTCTTGACGTACATTAAGCCAAATATTTAATATTCCTTAGATTCTCCAATCACCGATATGTAGCTATAAAGATCTCCGTAACTAATGACAAGACTTAGTGCAATGTATGTTTTTCCTATGGAACAAGATTATTCCCCCCCTGGGAAACAACATGTGCTCCTACTTACATAAAGTTTGTTTGTCTTTCATGGAGTGAGATCTCAGAACAAGTCCTCAAGAAACCCCAAGATGCAGGAGGTTATGGCTTACATCACTATAGAGGATGCTGTGATATAGAAAGCGTTTGCTATAAATTTGTACCTATAGATGAGAGTCCTGGCTGGAAGAAGTTATCATGATGCTCTGGGTCACTAGGAAAGTAAGAGACTATGATCAGGTGTTACTTGAATCTCTGGATTTAAATAGATTTCATTGCTATAAAATGATGCTTAAAGTGTCCGCTAGAGGATAGAACACAAAACTGTACTTACCGCTCCACGGTGCGGCTGTGCTCCACTTCCTGTGTGTTTCCTAAAACCACAGGAAGCACCAGGGGACTCTGTTCAGCCAATCAGAGACAATTCAATGCTACAATATGTGATTGTTCTATCCTTTGGTGTGAAGAGACACTTTAGAAGTGGACAGTGGTGGGAGCGGGAGGTACGGTACCAGAACAGGTCAAGTTTTATACTTGCCTCCCGGTTTTGATATTTTAAGCATTATTTTAATTTTGTACTCAATGTAAGACAGAGGACCCCCAGTAGAAATGATGATGAGGAACCTAACCTCCACCTGTCATGGACTTGTGCTCTTCCATAGGAAGAAATCTTATAATCCAAAGTATTTGATAATCATCACTTAAAGAACTTAGGAGAAGATTGTCATTGGCCTGACCCTTCATCAGAAGTTAACTTTCAGAAGTTGCCAGTCAGACTTGTGATGATGTCCCTGGACATCCTATGCTGGGATGATTTATGGGGACACCCACCATGACTCTTCTCTGCCTCCATGACTCCTTACAGACCATTAGTATACAGTGTTCTAATATCTATTTATGCTCAATTTTGAATCTCCCACTATCCTGGATAACAGGTATGTGACAACTTTTGGACCTAAAAGTCTCATGAAAGTTTCCCTTAGTAAGAAATACCCCATAGTATTTCTCCACCTCAAGAACATCTCTGATCCTTCCTCAACCTGGAGTCTACTAAATTGCTAGACCGTGCCCTCATCATCTCCCGCTTGGACTACTGCAACATTCTTCTCTTCTCAACATTTATTCTACACAATTTTTATGCATTGTTTGTGAGATGTGGCCTTTTTAAATGTGATTAAATTAATAAAATTGATGTGTTGGACCATAATACTCTGTGTGTTCTTGAAGATTTTGATGGAGTCTGGTCATTGTGATTTAGTAGGGGCGGCACTTGTTGTCCTCTAGCCTGATACTACAATTGTCTGCAATATTTAGTGTAGTATTCTTCTCTGTGGTCAGCTGGAGAAAGTGCCTGTGAGCGCGAGACAGCCTTGTTGCCGCAGCTTGTATCCTCCCTGCTTGTATCAGTGACAATACAAGGATATACTTTTGCACGTTTATCGGTGAGTGCCGTGATTCACGTTTTTTTGTATGGACTCTGACCGATAGTGCCGCTGTATGGTACGCCTGACTTATGTGTTGTGCTTGCTCTGGAAGCGATGTTGCTAGATGGATTGTGCCAGCTGAACTGTCTTCTACATTTTGGATTCTTCTCTGTGGTCTCCAGGTAACTCTCTAACGTGTCCTCACTTCTCTTCTGCCTCGCCTCTCTGACAGTTTCTCCACTCGTTCCCCATTGCACAAGGAATTCGGTTTAAAATACTGACCATGACCTACAAAGCCGTCCACACCCTGTCCCCTCCATACATCTTTGACCTCATCAGCCGATACTGTCCCACACGTAATCTCCACTCCTCACCCGACCTTCACCTCTATTAACATCCGCTCTTCTCACAACCATCTCCAGGACTTCTCCTGTGCTTCCCCCATACTCTGGATTTCTCTACCAAAATGTGTCAGACTGTCCTCAACTTTCCAAAACTTCAAATGTAATCCGAAAACCCGCCTGTTCAGGATCTACAACACACAATGGGGTTCATTTACTTACCCGGTCCTGTCGCGATCCAGCGGTGCGTTCTCCAACGTGGATTCGGGTCTTCCGGCGATTCACTAAGGTCATGCGCCCGTTGTCCACCAGGTGTCATTGCTGCGCCCAAGTCCGCCGGAGTTCACCAACCTATTCCTGGTGCATGTGAGTGATTGATTTTGCGACACAATTCGTTTTTTAAATCTGCGTTTTTTCCGAATCCGTCGGGTTTTCCGCCGGCCACGCCCCCATTTCTGTCACGTGAAAGCCGGCGCGATTGCGGCAAATTCCCAGCGGAATTCGGCACAAAACGGAAAAAGGCGGGAAACGCGACAAAAGTGCGGCCGCGGAACCCTTAGTAAATGAGCCCCAATAACTGCTCATCTCCCTCACATCAGGTCTCCATCTACCCCCCATTTAGATTGTGAGCCCCCATGGGCAGGGTCCTCCTTCCACTTGTCTCCTGATCACTGTAGTTTTTGTATTTATTATCAGCATTTGTTCTCGTCTTAATGTTATGTATGTGAATCTCTTACTGATAATACAGCACCAAGGAATAATTCACAGCTCATTCAGTGAATTACACCTTGTGCTGGGCCTGATGGGAAGGAGCAGGACTCCAGGTTCCAGCAAGGTCCTAGGAATACAAGGAGAATGAGTCCTGCTCCTCCCTCAGGGCCCCGCACCATGTATTATACAATGAATTGATTGGAGCATTCCTTAATGTTGATCTATAAATTTATACAGGAGGTCCCCTACTTCAGAACACCCGACTTAAAGACGACTCCTAGTTACAAACGGACCTCTGGATGTTGGTAATTTGCTGTACTTTAGCCTTGGGCTACAATAAAGAGCTGTAACAGTTATCACAGGTGTCTGTAATGAAGCTTTAGTGATAATCCTGGTTCTTATGACAACCCAAAATTTTTAAAATCCAATTGTCACAGAGACCAAAAATAATTTGGCTGGGGTTAAAATTATAAACTTTACAGTTCCGACTTACATACAAACTCAACTTAACAACTGCCTATTATAATAATATTGACATACCTCGAGTATTTGTCCTTGTCACTTCCATAAGGGTTTGTCTTCTGCTGGACCCATAATAAAGTGTCAGGGTCATTGTCATATCCTCTGATACTCTGATAGGTCCCTGTCTGTAATATGATGGAAATTGCACCATATTTATTCAGTGTTTTAGACAGTTTTATGACTTCAACTGAAATAGAGGATTTACACTGCACTGGGAGGAACATTAAATGAGTTTTATTGGATTTTTCCAGAATTTTTCCTATAGTAAAACTTCAGTGCGGATAGATATTTGTGCAATCAGCAGAATCCCGAGATATGTGACATTTTTGTAAATACTTAAAATCCTTCTGTTTTTGAAACAAATATCAACATTGCCCCCTGCTGGCCTCTAGGAGGAACACCCGACTGCCGTGTGAGATTCTAACAGATTTGTGGGAGGCTTGAAGTTCTCAGCAGAAGCGAGAAAAAAGCAAGTGTAAGTAACGTGCGTGTACGTGTGAGTGTTAGAGATGTAGCAGCGGAATATTTCCGCAATATGCTGTTATAAAGTATCAGAACTGCAGGAAAAAAGACAAAGGTGCAACATATTTCCATATCTAGGTTCTTCACAATGTATCACTTCCAGGGTCCTTCTTAGAGCCCTTGTTATCTGGTGACAATGGCGTCTGTCATGGGGTGAGATATATTAGGCAAGGAGTAGACAGTCAGGTTTTGAATATGATGTGGAGGAGGAATGAAAATTGGGAAAGTGTAAGGATATGAGCAACAAGGGCCCGGCTGTGGTGGTCTTATGGTATGTTCCTGGTGCGTAGGGGTTAGGAACCATCCAAAGTGTTCTATAGAAAGTTAACCACAGCACTGGTGACCGGATCATAGGTGCCCAACTGGGTACAACCTCAGAGAGGAGCTACTGGAGTCCTGCCATGCCATGTTGGACAGGTCTACCAGACTACCAGATGATCCTCCGGGGACTCCAGGCTCTTACTCAATTCTGAGACCTGGAAGTCAAGTAGAAGACCATCCAATTTGGACTCAATTAGGGTCTACTTCCAAGGGGTGCTTTGAGGGTGTGCCCTCAGAATAATTTTATTTGATTGGGGCCAGAGAACCTGAGTCTGATACTGCCACCATGGATTGGTCAGGACTTCTATGCTGATCCCAGTACACCACCAAAAAAGCCTCTGTTGACCACATGAGCATCAGACCAGGACCATGGAGCGATGCAAGAAGATGACCTGATCTGATGGATCACATTTTCTTTTACAGGCTGTGGATGGCTAGGTGTGCGTGTGTCCATTTCCTAGTTGGAAGAGATGGAACCAAGATGCAAGATGTGATGAAGACAAGCCACCAGAGGTAGAACTCAGATCTGGGTGATGTTCTTCTAGGGCAGTGATGGCGAACCTTTTAGAGGTCGAGTGCCCGAACTGCAACCCAAAACCTGCACATTTTTTGCAAAGTGCCAATACAGCAATTCAAGCAGTAACTTATTGCAATCTTCTTGCTCTGTGCTGTACCACAGCTTTCAATGGGCCAGAGGGCACCAATATCTTTGTCAGAACGAGAGGAAATTTGGATTGCCACTGGAGCTTCCGTGTACAGCCCCCTGAACAGGAAGATTCATGGGTCGCACACAAGGAGCTCCAATGATAACATGACGCTGTCCACACCTCCTCTAACTTCCTGCAGTCTTAGGTAGACCAGAATGCTTCACATTAAATAATGCTAAGCATGGCAAGTCCTGGAACTGCAGGAGATTCCCTGTCTGGTGAACTCTACCATGGAACAACAGCCTGAGTGCCCACTGAGAGGGCTCCTAGTGCCACCTCTGGCACCCGTGCCATAGGTTCGCCACCACTGTTCTAGGGAAACCTGGGCCCTTATATTCATTCGAAAACTTACCTTAATATTACACAAGTCCAGTAATCCCCTACAGGTCCTCGTTCCGCAGGACTGTGGTCCTACCGCATTGTAAAAATTGTTCAGGAATGTTTTGAATCAACCAGGTTTTCTCAAACAGGACAAAATTGGACAAAACCAAAAGTTCTCAAAAAATACTCAATCTTTTTGGATAATCTTAAATTGGTCTCCAACTTCCCTAGATCAGAATCCAAAAGGGTATCTCTGCTGAAAAACAAGTACATGTCATGTTTGACTTACCCAATAGTGGGCGCTGTACAAAATGACATCTTCTGTGGAGAGCATGGTTACGGGACACGACCCTGTAGAGAGGCAGGGACACCTGGTATCATAGATATCTATAGATGACCATGACCCTGGGAGTTCAGACTCCTGCATCTTGTCCAGTCAGTGAAATAGGAAGAATGACTTTTTGTATACAGTTACCTTTGAGGGCTTGTAAAATTTTTGGGTGAGGAGCGGAGTTTAAACAGGAAGGAGGGCCTCCTCTTTGACCTATTGATTGGGGAATGAAGAGGACCCTGCTGCAGCCAGTTGTCTTAGCCTGACAATGAATGTGAGAAAGGAGTATAAAAAACCTGACCGGAGCTCCCAATGATTCCAATACGGCTGTTGTTCAAAATTCCTTCAAAGATCTTCAATTGTATTCTACCGATGAGGAAAGTTTTGCAACAAGATGTAGGTCACTATTCAGAATGTCCTTAAGGTGCAGGTTTCTCCTTAAACTCACTCAACAGTGTGGTAGCAAAAAAAGAGTATGTTTAAAATGCGCATAAAACAGTATACAAAACGGGACGCCAGCTCCACTCGCTCGCCCGACCCTGGGTTTCGCCGTTCTCAGCTTCTTCACACGCCTGAGCTGAGAACGGCGAAACCCAGGGTCGGGCGAGCGAGTGGAGCTGGCGTCCCGTTTTGTATACTGTTTTATGCGCATTTTAAACATACTCTTTTTTTGCTACCACACTGTTGAGTGAGTTTAAGGAGAAACCTGCACCTTAAGGACGTTCTGAATAGTGACCTACATCTTGTTGCAAAACTTTCCTCATCGGTAGAATATAATTGAAGATCTTTGAAGGAATTTTGAACAACAGCCGTATTGGAATCATTGGGAGCTCCGGTCAGGGTTTTTTATACTCCTTTTTTTTTATTGTTTAAAGTGGGACTTGTTGGATCGGTCTCGGACTGTGGTTTTAGCTCCTGTGGTATGGAAGTGTGCTGCACTGTGTTTTTAGAATGTGAGAAAGACTTGAATGGGGGTCATTTACTAAGGGCCCGATTTGGGTTTTCCCAACGTGTTACCCGAATATTTCCGTTTTGCGCCGATTTTCCCTGTATTGCCCCGGGATTTTGGCGCACGCGATCGGATTGTGGCGCATTGGCATTGGCATGCACGCAATGGAAATCGAGGGGGGGGGCGTGGCCGAACGAAAATCTGATGGATTCGGAAAAACCACTGCATTAAAAAAAAAGTGTTGCGGGACACGCGCTTACCTTCACCAAGTATAGGCCGGTGAACTTCAGTGTATTCCGGCGGGCCTCGGGGAACTTCAGCGCAGCAGCGCCACCTAGTGGACGTCGGAGGAACTACCTTAGTGAATCCCGGCCGGACCCGAATCCACCGCAGAGAACGCGCCGCTGGATCGCCAATGGACCAGGTAAGTAAATCTGCGCCAGTGTGTTTCAGAATTTTGATTGCTGATTGCTGGGAATTTTGTGTGCACTTTTGATTTCATTTTGCTTTAAAAATGATGTCCCAATTTGTCCTGTATGAGAAAAACCTGGGTTGGCAACCTTGCCAGTCTGTCTAGATTAGGTTTACCTGATATAATAATCCGATCTTCTAAACTCCTGGAACAATCTCACACCCATCCAGACCATATCACCTTACTAATATCACAGAAGTAAATCTGGGTGAGTATAATACAGACATTCACCCCGATCCAGATCTCACTATAAGAAGATGGATAAATATTAAGCCTCTGATCATGTTCTATGGGGTTTATATAGAGTCTGACCCTATTATCTTTTCTCTCTCTCTTCTGGTTTTCCGGGGGATTAGTTCTGCTTCACTTAATATTTATCCGCAAAGATCGCACCTTGGCAGATCAATCTTTAAAGCACAACTGTAACATAATTATTCACATAATCAATAAGTCTTGGGATGTAGAATAACTATGCCTATTATTTTATATCCTCCTTAGTTTAGCCCTGTCCTAAAGTAGCTGCTTCCCCAACTCTACAATCAATAGACTCGCAGGTGGGGTGGGGATGCTGCTCCCTGTTCACAGAGGAGGAAGGAGAGGGAGGTCATGTGACAGATCTCTCTTTGTATGTAGCAGAGCTGGATGTGTTCACTGCTATGGATACATATGTCTCCTACAAAGAATAGTGAGATACAAGATCTCCCCCGTTCCATAACAGTCTGTGTTTCTACAGAACTTCCCCTATCTCCATCCCCACCTTGTACTGTGCACAGTGCAGAGAAACTTAGTGCTCCCACAGCACAGACTATACACTTCATGTATTAATTCTGATTTCTTCCACTTATTACATGTTCCCTGCTCCTCCATGTGATGGAAGCTGCCAGGTTGTCACCATATACATCCTGTATATACAATATGCAGTGTTCAGTGGATTTACCTGTGGGAATCCCACTGGATTTGCTTCTAAATAACTGAAAGAACACAAGGCATCATGAGAAGTGTTGGCAGAGTGAATTGGACTCACCTTTAGGGCAGATACAGGAAGAGTTTAGTCTCCACCCATTTGAGAAATATTTTTGTCAAACACTTTCAGATCAGAAAATGCCAAAACTTTGGAAAGAAAAATGGAGAGTAACACAATATGGGCAACATTCTGTTTGTTTTTAAAGGGGGAATCACTTATGAGAATTTGGTAAAATTATTATAACTTTGGATGATAACATTACTCAGAAATGCACATAGTCTCTGGCCCCTTGTCTTCTTCCCATACTGCATCCTGGTGCCATCTCTTCCACAGGTAAGTGACTCACATGGGCATAAACATGATATTAAAGAAAACCACATCCATGAGACAAGGCCGCCTTCTTAATTGAGTCCTCTGACTGTGTGTGATTACATCGAGATAAGGGTCTGACCACTGGTGGGTCCCCAGCCCAGTTTGTAATGGAGACTGTCTCATAAATAATTCTACAATCAACAGTCGCAGGTTGGGAAGGGATGCTGCTCCCTGCTCACAGAGGAGGAAGGAGGAGGAGGTCATGTGACAGTGTTCTCTCTGTGTATGTAGCAGAGCTGAATGTGTTCAGTGTTGTGGATACAGAAGTCTCCTACACAGAATAGTGAGGTACTAGATCTCCCATGTTCCCTATCAGTCCCTGGTCCATGAGACAAGGCTGCCTTCTTCATTGATTCATGGTCCAGTTTTGTTCACAAGTGTCACCATGAGTCCTATGACTGTATGCAATTACACCGCACATTATCAAGATAAGGGTCTGAAAACCAGGCGGTCCCCCTCCCAGTTTTCAGCTTTTGTAATGGAGAACTGTGTGCATGCCCAACGTGCAAGTTTTTGACAGTCTCAATGGTGTAACCTCCTTGAAGGGGACTTATCACCACCTTCACCAACCCCACCACTTCTGCATCTTTTAATAGTCATTGTCCCACTGATTACGGCATGGTTGTAATTTCTCTCCAACTCCCAACGTTTCTGAGTAATCAATGTCAATATTTTCAGATCTCTACTGTCAGGTGGGTGGAGCCAGGACCTAGGACCACCCATATGACAATAGAGAACCAACTTAGCATATTGTGAGGTAGTCTCAGTTCTCCGTATGATAACTAGGCTCTTTCCTGTCAGGTGGGAGGAGAGCAGACTAAGGACCACCCAGATGACAAGAGAGCTTAGCATAATGTGAGGGTAGTCTCAGTACTCCGTATGATAACTAGGCTCTCTACTGTCAGGTGGATAGTCCTGGATTAGGCTTCCTGTGACAGTAAAGAGCAGAAAATATTCATATTTCCTCTTCCCAATCAGTCCATTAAAATCTGTCATTATGTTAATGGTGTATGGGGAGGGCTCATACAGTTAAACAGCGATTACCTCCCCTCCCTCCTGACTTCATTTTTGTACCAGCCATAAAACGGAAACAAGAAATATATATTTAGGGGCGGCACGGTGGCTGAGTAGCACTTCTGCCTTGCAGCACTGGAGTCCTGGGTTTGAATCCCACCTAGGTTAACATCTGCAAAGAGTTTGTATGTTCTCTCCGTGTTTGCGTGGGTTTCCTCCGGGTCCTCCGGTTTCCTCCCACACTCCAAAACATACTGTTAGGTTGTTTAGATTGTGAGCCCCATTGGGGACAGGAACCGATTTGACATGCTTGTGCAGCGCTGCGTAATCTGTGTGCGCTATATAAATAAAAAAGAAGAAATTAAAAATGATATTTGGATATGGAATTGGGAAGATGTGAAATGAAAAATGTAAACACTGAAAAGTGCCCCTGCTGAAATGGTTAATTCTTACGGTAAATTCCAACTCTTTACATTTTCGGGAACTGTTGACTTGCTGTGAGATACTGATGATGTGTGAATGTGATGGAAGGGAACATGTTTGTTACCCTTATTATCTATTCTATGTGGTTCTTCTGCAGTACCTTCATATACAGCTAGGTGTCACCCAAGTACTGCAGCAGCTTCCTGTGTATGTGGACCCAGCCAGATACAGCGAGTGCAGGTGTGCACTGAGCCCAAGGCCCACCCAGCGTTATTACACATAATCACAGCGTCCAGGGCCGGATTAAGGGTGGTGGGGGCCCCTGGGCGCAAAATCTGGTGGAGGCCCCCACTGAGTGCAGCGTGCATACTCTTCCTCCTGCTCACTATCCACTATCCCCGCAGTAACACCGCTACATACAGCCGCCTCATCCCTAGTAACACAGCTACATACAGCCGCCTCACCCCCAGTAACACAGCTACATACAGCCGCCTCACCCCCGGTAACACAGCTACATACAGCCGCCTCATCCCTAGTAACACAGCTACATACAGCCGCCTCGCCCCCAGTAACACAGCTACATACAGCCGCCTCATCCCCAGTAACACAGCTACATACAGCCGCCTCGCCCCCAGTAACACAGCTACATACAGCCGCCTCATCCCTAGTAACACAGCTACATACAGCCGCCTTGCCCCCAGTAACACAGCTACACACAGTCGCCTCACCCCCAGTAACACAGCTACATACAGCCGCCTCACCCCCAGTAACACAGCTACATACAGCCGCCTCATCCCTAGTAACACAGCTACATACAGCCGCCTCATCCCTACTAACACAGCTACATACAGCCGCCTCGCCCCCAGTAACACTGCTACATACAGCCGCCTCGCCCCCAGTAACACAGCTACATACAGCTGCCTCGCCCCCAGTAACACAGCTACATACAGCTGCCTCGCCCCCAGTAACACAGCTACATACAGCTGCCTCACCCCCAGTAACACAGCTACATACAGCTGCCTCATCCCCAGTAACACAGCTACATACACCCGCCTCACCCCCAGTAACACAGCTACATACAGCCGCCTCATCCCCAGTAACACAGCTACATACATCCGCCTCATCCCCAGTAACACCGCTACATACAGCCGCCTCGTCCCCAGTAACACAGCTACATACAGCCGCCTCACCCCCAGTAACACAGCTACATACAGCCGCCTCGTCCCCAGTAACACCGCTACATACTTCCGCCTCGCCCCCAGTAACACTGCTACATACTGCCGCCTCGCCCCCAGTAACACCGCTACATACTTCCGCCTCGTCCCCAGTAACACCGCTACATACTTCCGCCTCGCCCCCAGTAACACTGCTACATACTGCCGCCTCGCCCCCAGTAACACCGCTACATACAGCCGCCTCGTCCCCAGTAACACCGCTACATACTTCCGCCTCGCCCCCAGTAACACTGCTACATACTGCCGCCTCGCCCCCAGTAACACCACTACATACAACCGCCTCGCCCCCAGTAACACCGCTACATACTGCCGCCTCGCCCCCAGTAACACAGCTACATACAACCGCCTCGCCCCCAGTAACACCACTACATACAACCGCCTTGGCCCCAGTAACACAGCCGCCTCACCCCCAGTAACACAGCTACGCACAGCCGCCTCGACCCCAGTAACACATCTTTATATAAACCTTCACCCCTACCAGATATGCAGTCCCATTTAACATACACCTCAGCCCGCACCAGACACCCAGTCCTGCAGTTTATACAATTACACACATTTATACACTGATATATACACACATAAAGTTCTACACTGGTATGCTTGTACCCATATATATACAAGTATACACACACATTTATGTATCCATATACATTTATACACTAATACACAGAGTATACTCAAACTCATAAAGTATATACACACATACGGTATATATACATCACACACATATACACTGACCATATATACACATACATGCAGTATAAAAACACCATATACACACATACAGCAAATACACACACATTCAGTATATACAGCATTTTCACACACATATGGGAAATACACACATACACATTCAGTACACAGAGCATATACATACATACCACATACACAGCATATAAACATAATCATATATATTTAAATGTGCACATATATATGCTTATACAAATATATGCGTGTATAAATACAGTATATGCAACTATACACAGTATATACATATAAATACAGTATATACGCATTATATACACAGTAGATGCATGTATACACATTTACACAGTATATATACAGTAGATGCATGTATACACATATACACAGTATATATACAGTAGATGCATGTATACACATATACACAGTATATACACATTATATACACAGTAGATGCATATACACATATACACAGTATATACACATTATATACACAGTAGATGCATATATACACATATACACAGTATATACACATTATATACACAGTAGATGCATATATACACATATACACAGTATATACACATTATATACACAGTAGATGCATATATACACATATACACAGTATATACACATTATATACACAGTAGATGCATATATACACATATACACAGTATATAAACATTATATACACAGTAGATGCATATATACACATATACACAGTATATAAACATTATATACACAGTAGATGCATATATACACATATACACAGTATATAAACATTAAATACACAGTAGATGCATAAATACACAGTATATACACAATTACACATATATACAGTATATACACAGTATATACACAGTTACACATATATACAGTATATGCACAATATACACAGTATATACACACAGTATATATACTGTATATACATATATAAACACAATATACACCATATATACACAGATAAATACATATTGTATTTAATGTATATACTTACCCTTTTATGTTGACCGGCTGTGACGTCAGGCTGGTGTTGGGGGGGGGGGGTCTGGGGGTCTGTCGGTTGCTTGTTCCGACAGGAGGGGGGGTTGTACGGGCAGGGGGGGGTTCGGTCGGAGGACGGCTGCCTCTTCGCGCGGGGGGGGGGGGGGGATCGCGGAGGACAGCTGCTTCTTCGGGGGGGGGAGGGGGGGGGATCGCGGAGGACAGCTGCTTCTTCGGGCGGGGGGGGGGGGGATCGCGGAGGACAGCTGCTACTTCGGGCGGGGGGGATCGCGGAGGACAGCTGATTCTTCGGGCGTGGGGGGGGGGCGGATCGCGGAGGACAGCTGCTTCTTCGGGCGGGGGGGGGGGAGAGCGGAGGACAGCTGCTTCTTCGGGCGGGTGGGAGAGCGGAGGACAGCTGCTTCTTCGGGCGGGGGGGGGCGGCTGTTTCTTCGGGCGGGGGGAGCGGGGACGGCTGTTTCTTCGGGCGGGGGAGCGGGGACGGCTGTTTCTTCGGGCGGGGGGAGCGGGGACGGCTGTTTCTTCGGGCGGGGGGAGCGGGGACGGCTGTTTCTTCGGGCGGGGGGAGCGGGGACGGCTGTTTCTTCGGGCGGGGGGAGCGGGACGGCTGTTTCTTCGGGCGGCGAAGGGGATGGAGCGGAGGACAGCTGCTTGTTCGGCGCGGGCAGGGGGGGGGGGGGGTAGCGGAGAACGGCTGCTTCTTCGGGCCGCGAAGGGGATGGAGCAGAGCACAGCTTCTTGTTCGGGCGGGGGAGGAGGGAGCGCGAACGGGGTTGGAGCGGGTGGGTAGGCCGGGCCATGCAGCAGGATGGGCGGGCGGGGAGGCGGGTACCTGTGCCAGGGGGCGGACGGCTCGGCCATGCAGCTGAAGGGCGGGCGGGGAGGCGGTAACTTGTGCCGGGGTCGGGCGGACGGCGCGATCTGGTGGGGGCCCCCTGGGGGGCAAGATGGTGGGGGCCCCGGGGCTCGAGCCCCGGGAGCCCCGCCTATAATCCGGCCCTGACAGCGTCTGATACTGGATGATAAATCTGGCGCAGTATAATGATAGTGTCACACAAACGTACGCTCGTCGTAGTGCTGCTCACCCTCCCCTTCCCATAGGGGAAGTGTAGCACAGCCATATGTACGGGGAATGGTAGATAGCAAGCTCTATCTCTCCATCGTACATCGAAATACATGTGGCCGCAAACAGTACGGTACGGGTAGCTTACAACCGGAAAAAACTAATGTGAAAGTAGCTAAAGGGTGAAGACACACATGGCGTTTTTGGGCCGTTTTTACTAAGTGCGTTTTAAGATCGTTAAAAACGCATGTGTTAAAAAACGCATCCGTTTTTTGAAAACGCATCCGTTTTTGTCAGTTTTTCCGAAATTGCGCAATGAAAAACGGACAAAAACGCATGCGGTTTTAACGATCTGAAAACGCACTTAGTAAAAACGGCCCAAAAACGGCCCAAAAACGCCATGTGTGTCTTCACCCGAAGACTGTCTTATCCTGTCTTATATTTGTTATCTACCTCCTCCTGCCTGATGTTATCTCACATGGTGGGGTGATCCTGCACAGTGTAACAGCCCGTGAAGTTGCTCTGGCAACATCCCTCCAGAGCCCTTCAGGCTCATTTACATAATTATAAAAGTAGATTTTAGAAGGAAGGAGGCCATGGATAACAAATATAAGAAGATACCACAGTGACGGTGCCTGGATCTATGAGTAATGTCCCTGGTTTATCAGGATGGATTTTGATGATAGATTTAAAAATAGATGATTCCTAATATTTGTTTCTAACTCCTCAGTTATTAGTTGGACACAATGTAATTATTAAGAGCCTTTAACTCTTTAGGGGGATGGACTGCATTCTTGTTCCCTCTACTTCTTCCGCTTAGTAACTTTTTTGTAGAAAGTTTCCCCAGTTACATCCTGGGTATGATAGATTATGGGAGAGAACTGATCATTGGGAGAAGCTGCTTCCCATCTTTTTTCACTCCGCTCCTGGTCAAAAAGTGCAACTGAAAAACTGAATGAGTGAACACACCTTAAAGGGCTTTTCCCACGAAAGAACTTCCGGCTGGTGGGGTCGAGAATGGGGGTCCGATGTACCCCAGTCGGACCCCTCGTCGCTCCCTGAGATGGTCTGAATGCACTGTTCATCTCTATGGAGCGGATGGAGATTGCCGAGCGCTGCACTCAGCAATATCCATGACCTCCACAGAGATGAATGGGGCAGTCAGTAGATAGGGCCTAACTTGTTTCGTGGGAAAATCCCTTTAACGCGGCCCCATGTTATCTTCTCTGCAACTATGTCAATCTAGTTTTCCTGTGTGGGGGCTAATAAGCATTACACAGTCGTGGAGGTGCGGAGCGGAGAGATAATACGGTAAAGCTGCGCCCCCTCTCCGCCCCTCACTAATATCTCTGCGTGCAGAACACCTCGCGGTCCATCTGGATACATTCTGGCTTCAGTGGAACAAAGTGCAATGTTATCTGTGCTCTGACAATGCAGCGAGTGATAACACTGCACCTTGTCCCACAGAAGAGGCCAGGAATGTATATCCTGATGTACCGCGCCGGCTTCATACTACATCCGACACCAGACTGAGCAGTAGGTGTGGGCCACTCTATGCTCCCCCGTGCCCACTTGTCCTGGAAGTGGCTACCATCATGATAAACCAGGGACACTTACTCATAGATCCAGGTACTGGCACTGCCTCCTCCTACAGTAGGAGGGGGAGACCTGCTATGCTCATTGTAACAGCCTAAGAAGCTGCAGCATGGAGGGGCTCTGGTAACAATCCCCAGGAGCCATTAAGACTCATTTACATAATTGTAAAAGTTGCTTTTAGAAGGACGGAGGCCATGGATGTATGAATGTAGCCTTAGTCTGTTCTAGAAGCCTTGGATGAGGAGATACACAGAACTCTCAATGGGAGCACTGGAGCACAGATATACCGGAGTTGCAGCTGGATCCGATGGCACCAGAACTGTTGTGCTATGATCTTCCACTGAGGAGTTCTGTTTCATCTGATCTTTTGGAGCTCCAGTGATGGGACGGGCACTGTCCAAGATAGACCTTAAAATATCTGGATCCACGTGTTAGTCTTCAGTAGGAAGATTCATGCTGTCCATTGCACATAGAAGGAGCGGTACTGGTTCCTCTCCCAGTGGGTCAGCACACAGTAACTAGGTTTCCTTTGTTCATCTATAACTTGTTTGCACCATCACTGGTATCTGTCCATATATATTTAGTTTGTGTATAGTGATGTTTCTGGTGCGCCTTTAAGGCAATTAAATATCTCAAATTATCCTGCTATTATCTTTTATCCACATGTTCCTGTTCTTGTTCTATATATACGCTACCTGGGTTGGCTTCTGGCCCATTATACAGACCAGGCTTATACCTGAAGACAGCTGGGGGCAGGTGTACCGCCTCACTGAGGCAAATGATGATTGGTCTCTCAGCCTTTCAGGGTTGTGAGCGAGTGTTGTGACACGCTAGAAGTCATGTGGGTCACTTTCTCTCATTTTCTGTGCCCCCCTGAACCCCTGTGTCCAGGGATGTCTGTAAAAACAATGGCTAAATGACCTTGTGTAAAATGTAGTTCTGTGAGAGCCATACAATAGGTTTAAAACTAATAACATCCCAAGTAGCCAGAGTGATCCCCACTGTAGCCACAACAATGCCCCCAGTAGCCGTTAGTCACAGTAATACCCACTGTAGCCACAACAATGACCCCAGTAGGTATTAGTCACCATGATGCCCCCAGTAGCCGTTAGTCACAGTAATGCCAACTGTAGCCACAACAATGCCCCCAGTAGCCGTTAGTCACAGTAATACCCACTGTAGCCACAACAATGACCCCAGTAGGTATTAGTCACCATGATGCCCCCAGTAGCCGTTAGTCACAGTAATGCCCACTGTAGCCACAACAATGCCCCCAGTAGCCGTTAGTCACAGTAATGCCCACTATAGCCACAATACCCCCAGTAGCCGTTAGTCACAGTAATGCCCACTGTAGCCACAACAATGCCCCCAGTAGTTATTAGTCACAGTAATTGCCACAACAATGCCCCCAGTAGCCATTAGTCACTGTAATGCCCGCTGTAGCAAGCAGTCATGTCCCTAGTAGCAAATAGGATTATCCCAAGTAGCCCGCAGTCATTCCCCTAGTAGCCTTGGCCTTAACAGCCAATAGTATTATCCCAAGTAGCCAGCAGTCATACCCCTATTAGCCAATAGTATTATCCAAAGTAGCCTTGCCCCCAGTAGCCAGCAGTCATGCCCCTAGTAGCCATTAATAATGACCCCAGTACCCAAGTCCCCAACAGTACTAGAGCCCCCACTGTGCACTTTATACTCACCTGCCACTTCGTCTTCTCTGATGCAGCCAACACCTTTACTCCCTTCCCGTACTGCGCCACAATGACGTTGCGTGCGTTTCCATCGGTTCAGGCTATGGCATGTAAACCATGAACCTGTCGCAGGCGCACACAATTAGAATGCACCGCCTGCACCGGAGAGGCCGGTAGCATTGCCCCTCGCAGGTCTGCTGTGTCCTGTGAATAGTGTAAGCGGAGAGCGGGGATACCGGACCGGATCTGTGAGACAGATGGAGGCATCAATACAGCCACATCAGGTTCCTGACCCCTGACCTAGGAGATGTGGAACATCACAGAGCCAGATACAGAAGGCATCACCCTATTTCCATAGAGGACCCAGGGATCGTCATTCCAAAGATTCCCATCAATCAGACACTTATCTCTTAGCCTGTGGATACAAATACAAAACCTCCTAAAGGTGTCTATGACTGCACTAAAAAAGGTCTTTATAAAGACTTTGCGCCATAATCGTGTCCGGCGCTTCGAAGGGCAACAAATGCAGCGATTTACACTTCTTTTCTGATCGTTTTGAAATATTTTACTACTTTTGCAAACAAACAAAAAAAAAAAAGTTGTTGCCAAATTCCAGGAATCAGAACTATTAGATTCTTTTCCATTCTAGCAGCTGTGCGCTAGGGAGAGCTGTGCTTTGCTTTTTTTTGGTGTACAGGTGGTTTCCTACTTAAGAACACCCGACTTACATACGACCCCTAGTTACGAACGGACCTCTGGATGTTGGTAATTACTGTACTTTAGCCCTAGGCTACAATAATCAGCTATAACAGTTATCACAGGCGTCTGTAATTAAAAAAGTTTGACTGGGGTTACAATAATAAAGTATACAGTTCCGACTTGCATACAAACTCAACTTAAGAACAAACCTACAGAACTTATCTTGTACGTAACCCGGGGACTGCCTGTATATGACATTTTCCTTACTTTAGAACAATATTTAGGGTGAAGGTTGAACAAAATCAATTCCTGCAATTTCATTTTTATTCACAATGTAATAAGCTGTAAATACAATACTAACACGTTTATACTGTTTTTAATGTTTACATTCACACAGGGCCCCTTCTTGCTGTAGCTTTACAGGCTGTTACACTGTGCACGGCTGTTACATTGCGCAGTCTCCAACCTCCCCTTGTGTGAGATTACATCAGGGAGAGGCAGGGGAAATGCAGAGGAAAAGTTGAGACAGTGTAACAGTCGGTGAATCTACAGCACGGAGGTGCACTGGTAACACTTCCCAGAACCCTTTGAGACCATTAGCATAATTATAAAAGTTGATTTTAGAAGGAAGAAGGCCATGGATCTGTGCCTGGATCTTGGAGTAAGTGTCCCTGGTTTATCATGATGGATTTTGGTAACTGATTTCCTATAAAATATCAAAAATTGGCATGACTTTATTCAATAATAGTATTTTCCATTCAATACTTGCTTTTAAATTTATGCCATTTTGTGGTTTATACAACATCTTGATGACTTTTTATTCCTCTTTTGGCAGCAAAAACAGCAAATCTCCTGCCGTCATCATCCTCTGTCTGTATGGCTGAGGAGGCGCCAATAGTGTAATATGGTTTCACTCTGTCCCTGATAGTGTGAATACTGGCTTATAACTTAACATTCTTGAGTAATTTGCTCCACACCCATCTGTCTCCTGTGAACTCTTCTCTGGTTTAATAACAGTTAACCCACTATGATTGATAGTATCTGTCTCCACTACCATCGCCATCCTGTCTGATGTCATAGTACTGATACAATCACCTTTTTGACTGGATCTATGGGATCTTATAAATGGTGCTCTGGAATATCTCGGTATAGTCTTGTACTTTACTAGCTGACTTATTTTGTCACACTGTTTTTGGTGTCTTTGACCCTTTTGTCTGTACTTGTGACTAGCGAATTTGTACTCTGTTGGCCTCCTGTTTCTCTCTTCGATTTCTCTCGGTTTTGTCTTCGTCTCTGTGTTTGCACTTTGGCACAGGAAAGGATCGTCGACTAGTTGTCACTTACCGCTATAATATGCCTGATGAAGAGACCTGAGTAGTGTCGAAAGCTTGCAATTGTCATCATCTTTTTTAGTTAGCCAAAAAAAAAAAAAATCATCAACTGAGGACTGTCAACTTTCATCTTTTAAACCACTGGCTAACATGGTACAGAGAATCTGTTCACTTAAGGTAAACGAGGCAATCAGGCAGGGACAGCTGGAAAGGAAGTTCAGTTTCTAGGCACACTGGGGCAGATTTACTTACCCAGTCCATTTGCGATCCAGCAGCGCGTTCTCTGCGGGGGATTCGGGTCCGGCCGGGATTCATTAAGGCAGTTCCTCCGACGTCCACCAGGTGGCGCTGCTGCGCTGAAGAGCATCGGAACGCACTCAAGTTCACCGGCCTATTCCTAGTGAAGGTAAGTGCAAGCTCCGCAACACTTTTCTTTTTTTAAATGCAGCGTTTTTTCCGAATTTGTCGGGTTTTCGTTCGGCCACGTCCCCGATTTCCGTCGCATGCATTCCAGTGCCGATGCGCTACAATCCGATCCCGTGCACCAAAATCCCGGGGCAACTCAGGGGAAATCGTCGCAAATCGGAAACATTCAGGTAACACGGTCGGGAAAACGCGAATCGGGCCCTTAGTAAATGACCCCCACTGTCTTCTTCACTAATCCATTTTCTGACCCTGCATAACTCCATCATTTTGAAATAAATTTACCCAATTTCTATGTAATTTCATAGTTTGGGTCATTATGGATTAGACAATACCAATTATCTGTGTCTTTATTTTGTTACCACATTTTGTTTATGTTTTACCTAACTTTTTTGCCCCAATAGAACATTTGGTTCTATTGTTTCTTTGTAGTTTTTTGAGCTTGTAAAAAAAAAAAAAAAAAACCCTTGCAACCATAACAACCAATCAGCACTCTTTAAATGGGACTATGGTCACTTGAAGGTGCTCTCTATTCCTGTTCATAAAGAAGTGGCCTAGAGTGAGGCTCCCTATGATGTCACTATAGACAGGAATGGCCCCATTAAGTGGACCCATTCAAGTTCGGGTTCGGCTGAACCTAAACCTGAAAGTTCAGTCCGGGTGCTGAACCTTAACTTTCACACTCACCCATAACACCCGAAATCGGCGCTGGCACCGATCATGGGCGTTACCCTCTAAACACAAAGGACCGTTGCTCCTGTTGAGTAATAAAGTGACTTATACTAAGGAGACTGCTCATAGTGGTGGAGCCACTAGCACCACGTCTTTTGTCGTAGACCACAACGTAAGGTGAATTTTTAGAGATCTGGTCACGTGGAGGGGGTCATTCCATCGTTGCTGGGTCGTTCCCCATGTGAGCCATATCAGCCCCCGCTACTAAGGACTCTATTGGGCTTACAGTTTTATCTAATGTCTGATTTTTCAAAAAGTTGGTAAAATTTTTTTTAGAGAAAATAGAGAAAAATACAAGAAAAAAAAAATGTAATATTGGGTGCAGGGTAAATCAACAAGGAGCCCGGAATTGGGAAATTTGTTAATGTCTAAAAAATGTTATATATTTTTTTTATTTAAATTTTTTTCATAAACATAGTAACTTTATAGAAAAAAGCAAGAATTTATAGTTGTGCCGCTATGCGCTTGTCCGGTTTTAAGATTCACCGATTCGCCTCCGACGCGCTGAGGTTTGGAAATGAAGGTTTGTGTGGAGTTAATCTGGGGGATTAGGATGATGTGAGTCACACTATTAAGTGTCTATTTAGAGCATTGCTTGACATGACTACCAAAGGAAGCTCAATACTGACCATTGGATGTCCGATGACCACCCAGATACAAGAGCCTCATCCCAGGCCCTTCAACCAGCGTAATATCAGATTATTCCATAGCACCAGCTCGTTAACCCTAACGAGCTGTAAGATTTTGTAGTCAGCAGCTTTCACTTTTAATGGGAGGCATTGCTGCAGTCGTGGCCTACGGTCACTAAAAAGTGTCAACGAGTCAACTTTCAGGTCCTTGTGACCTGTAAACATAGCACCAAACAAGTGATCTGTACAAAGGCCAGATGTCCACCCCATGTTTATTAATTATTTCTGGAAAACCTCTAGATAGCATTAGAAAATTAAAGTGACACAAACACCAGCTAAAAAAAAAAAAAAAAAAAAAAAAAAAAAAAAAAAACACACTGTCCCCCCAGCAGGCTGAGAGTGTAATGGTTCCGCCCAACCCACTTGAAAGCGGAGGGGGAGTGAACATTCACAACAGACAGTGATTGGCTGCTGCTGATGTTCAGGGCAATTGCCCTAGACCCTGTATGGAATGTGACATCACTGGGGACCTCCCAGAACGCATTGTCAACGGAGGCCGGGGTATGGATGCAATACGTTGCACCTGTCTGCCATTGGCTCCAAAGAACTCTGCTGTGCGTATACTTTTCAGCAGGAGGAAACAAGATGGAAAGATGTAGCCTATTTTTCCCACCTGCCAGCATAGGGCTACCGATACACTCACCAGGAGCTCTACTGGTCTATACTTTCAGCTTTTTCATTAAAAACTTTGATATGAATAATTTTTTTCTATATATTATACATTTCATTTTTTTCAAATTTTTGCATATTTTTTCTATTTAAAGACGATTATACACTTTATAGCAGGCCAGAAAAAGAATAAAACTGAATTATGAAAAAGGAGAAATATCCGAAAATGTAGTCAATAATAAAAGTCAATGACAAATACATTTTAGCAAGATAATTACGTTTTATTTTATTTTTTTACACTCAAATGTATGAAGGTGACAGATAAAAAAAATGTACAGAAAAATGTAAAAGTTCAATTTCAAACATTTCTGGGAAAATGTTCTAAGAGAGGAGGAGGAGGCGAGGAGGCGGAGGAGGCAGAGGAGGCGGAGGAGGCAGAGGAGGCGGAGGAGGAGGAGGCAGAGGAGGCGGAGGAGGCGGAGGCGGAGGAGGCAGAGGAGGCGGAGGAGGAGGAGGAGGAGGAGGCGGAGGAGGAGGCGGAGGAGGAGGAGAATATTTGCTACAATAGTCACAAACACAGTGAGCAGCTATGAGTGTTATAGTGGTTAATACCGTGTGTTCACCGCATCCGCATCCATACAACAACAACACAAAAAGCAACGGTGATGGTGAACAACGACAATAAAACAGTACAAAGTACAATAGACATCATGAAATGTAGAAGCTGTTCCAACTGGCGCCCCGTAATACATGCTCTGGTAATTTCCATAATGCTACACACTCCCTTTAACAACCCGAGGGGCCAGGCCAAAAACATATCCCAAATCCATTAGTATCATGTTATCATCACCAATTGAATTTGAAACTTCTAATATTTTTAGTTAATTTTCATCAGAAATTTTGTCAAAATTTTACACAATTTATCTGCTTATTTGGATATCATGACGAAGGTTGAGCAGATCCCGAACCGCGATGTTCAGCTCTGTGCCGAACACTGCAGGAACTGGTTCAGCGTTCGGGCTCCGCCCACCGGTAACACCCATGATCGGTACCAGCAATGATTGTGGGTGTTACCAGTGGCTGTTCACGATTGGCTACCCGAACCAAACCTTTATCCAAAGTGAACGACACGGGGCCACTCATCGCTAATAGTGACTACAAATAAAGATCAACCATCTACGGTAGAGTTTAAGTTAGTTGAAAAAGAAAAATTTTTATGTTTTTTTTCTCAAAAATTCTGTAGGTTTAGGATAGACAAATACACAAAGTATCCAAAGTTGTCCCTGTTCCAAAACAGGTCCTTTGGTTCCTACATTATTTGGGTTCTTTCAGACTGGACATGATGACATCACTTTCACTGGACAAGTGCTGGCTAAAGCACATGACTTGTGACGTAACCAGTTCTGATGGGACCAGAAGCGGTGGGGACGGGAGTGGCCAGCAGTGGAAGTGGCCGCACCCCCAGAGAGGTGATTTACGACCCTAAATATTACGACCACCTTGTCACAATTTGGAAAACCAACCAACCAAACCATTTCACATACTAAATATTTTGGAAGGATGGCCTCCACTCCAGCCATTAATACTATATTTTAGGAGATCCCAACTCAGAAGTCGTAGGAATACTTGTTGTATGGTTTTACTAAAATTTTTAGTAAAAAAATTTATGACTCACGGACAGAAGAGTTGGCCATATTCATCCGAGCCATCGAACATCAATTTTTGGAGGCTTTAGGCTTTTCTTTTAGATTTTTTGTTTTTTATCTCAGTGTACAGTGATATTTAGGCCTTTACACATCATAATTCGGGTTAAATTTGGCAATTCAAAGAATACTGAGAAGTTCCGATTGGTTATAAAAAAAATTTTTTTCAAGAAGATGTGAGAAAACCAGTAGCATAAAAATTAGAAAGAAGTACAATTTAGGGAAACATTTTAAGTAAATATCCTGTATAAATATTCAAGGTGGGATCCGGGGAGGGGCTGTAAAGTCCTACATGTGATTCTTCCTAAAATTGGTCAGGATTGACTGAACTTAGGTCTTCAAGTAATGCTGCCACTTTATACAAAATACACCCCACAGTATTAGGATACCCCCTAGATCATTGAATTTACTGCCATGTGTGGAGGAGGGATTATACTAGCGGCTGAATTTTCAGGGGCTGAACTTAATGTTTCTAGGTACCAAAAAAATTTCAGGACAACTGTATGTCTTCATCTCTATGTGGACTATTTGCAAAATGGCCCTCAATAGAGGCCAGGCCCATACAGGCATGGTTGGGTGAGATTGATGTGGAAGAACTGGCACTAAACCCTGACCTCAACCCATAACTTTGGGATGAGCTACAATGGCCATCTTACCCAACATCAGTGTCTGACCTCACTAATGTTCTTCAGGAAGAATGAGCAAAAAAATCTAAGACGCCCTCCAAAACGTTTGTAGAAGATTCCTTCCACCCATATCACACGTGGCTCATCTTCCATTGGCGTGGAAGACACAACATGTTGTATCATCCCTCCCAACTTATCACCACCACATTGGCTAAGCTTCCAACACATAGAAGATGGCCAATGGGCCCCAACTAATATGGATTACCTTGGTCTAATATGTATGGTTGACAGTTGACTTTACGAAGGTCCCACTTTATAGAGTAGACCTTAACATAGTTTTAAAACGTTCTGAAATTTCAGAAGATCCATTCAATGAAGGTCCAGAATATGGGACCATAAATGATGGTTTTCAGAAGGGTAAGTGGCAGCACACGGAGGTCTGCAAGATTTTGAAAGCCAAAAACTTGGGAACATCCCTACACAAGCAGCTTGAACGTAGACGTTCGATCCAGACAAAACCCACCCATGGTCGCACATCAAAACAACACATGACAGTAAATATATTGATACCAGACCTCCAAAAACAATTCTAGAGACAAAAAAATAACACAGACATATAACACAGTCTTAAGAGGCTTCCTGTTGTTAAAATCTTCTCGAGGGGGTTTGTAGATGGTCTGAGAATCCTATTTCCATAGAGATCTGATAAAAGTCCACAAGGCAAGAACTGAAAAACTAAAGACTAAAGGGGAAAAACGGATCTCAGAAAAGGCAACAATTAGAACAATTGTGTGAAATAAAGAAAAAAAAAAAAAATAATCATCTTAATATAAGACACTCGAAAAAAAAAAAAGAATTAAGATCCATAAAGATAATGGAAATTCCAACAGATCTGGGGGCGTGAAATGACATAAAGAATATTTTATATATTTTTTTAAAGATTCAGATGAAGTAACTCTTAAAGGAACATGGAGGGCAAACTGCTATACAATGTCAAATCTAGTGCAAAGCAGGACTTCCTGTGACATAAGACTGGGACTTCCTGTTTTATGCTCCGCCCCTCACCTTTTTCCTTACCTTTTTCTCTATGTACAAAATTACTTCCTGAAAGTTAGACTAAACAGACGTAAACTGTTTGAGATTTATCACAGGGTTTGGGATAAATTCTAGGGTTGTCTAGGATTCAAAAAATATTTCCAAAAACAGCCCCACACCTGACTATGGCCGGTATTGTAGCTGAATAGAATTGAATGGAGCAAAGTGACAATACCATTTGCTACCCATGGTCAGGTGTATCGCCCGCTTTTGGAAGAATTCTTAAAGTTAACAAACCCACTTTCTATAAAGCCACACCCTTTTTCAAACAAGTTGTAAAACTGTCTAAAAATGGACAAAAAACACTTGATAAACGTGGCATAAATTTCACAAGAAGTCCAACACCTATTGTTTCGGAAATCTCCAATTTTATAATTTTACCCGTTCCTTTAATGTTCATGTCTTGGTTCGTTACTCTTAAAGGTTCATCATTTATCCGTGTCTGATATTGGCAATTTTTGAAGAATAAAACTATAACTGGTTCATTACTTTGCTCAAACATATCGTTTAAAAAAAAAATTGGGGTGAACATCCTATGTCTTGGATAACGACCCATAATATAAGACCCCACCCCCCATAAGTGATTGATGCTTAGACATTATAACAAGAGATCGGTCATTACAATACCCATGTATACATGGGTGAAGTACATTATAAATACATGTTGTTATACCCTCGTCACTTGCTTCATCTTTCTTAATACTGGTCAGCGCAGTGGTTATAAGTATAGCCCTCCGAAACGTAAACAACGAGATTATATTACCCGATTTTATTAAAAGGCAACTTACAGAAGTGTCTGCCATTACCTTTCAGCAAATTTCACTAAAGACCCCACAATAGTTTCTTCACAATAGAACTTGTATATGTCACCGTCTAGCTGGCGTATCCCTCGAAGGGCTCTATTTCACGACCAGTGGGTGACGCCATGGAACCGTTTCAGATTATCGTGAAATCGTGTTTTTTCAAAGCTGATTATCTTGTGTCAATCATCTTCAAGGGGTTGTTCAGGATAAATTATTTTTATACCAGTCACCTCATGTAGTGTAAATACTTACCTCTGTCCTTACCTCCGGTCAAGTATGGCACATTCCAACACCATTGGCTTCTGTTGGTATACGGTGGCTCAGGGGTTGATGCCAACTCAAGGCCTGTTTAAGGCTATAGTACCTGCTGTCAACCCAACATCCTTGAAATACCAAAAGTCGGTGGTGATGGGAGGGGCCATGTTGGATCAGCGGTAAGGCCACAGTAAGTATGAGGCTATAAAAATAATTGATCCTGGACAACACCTTGGAGATACATCAAGCCAAGAGGTAAGGTAAGGACGGACAAATCTTCACAGTAATTTACAGTTAAAAGTCATCAACATCAGATTGGTGGGTCTCACACCCAACCACCAACCAGCTGCCCTGAATACACAGAGAACGGAACAAGAAGTTAACAGCTCTCTTCTCTGTTTAGTGGCCAAACCTTGTTACTGCAGATCAGCTTCCACTTACTCGAATAAGAGCTGAGAACCAATTACTCAGCTTGACCACGACACAGAGATTGGCGCTGTCTGCTTCATTTTTCTGTATATTTACCACCGAGAGCAAATGGTGGGAATGTTTGGTGCTTGACCCTCTCTAATCTATCTCAGGTCACAAACACGTCCAGGTATGTTGCTACTGAAGAAGAACCGCTGCAGTCGAAAGAGTTTTGCTTTCATCAATACTGACAACTTGTGGTGGCTCTTCTCCCTTTCGGTAGACATTGTTGGGACCCGTCTAACCCACTTGGGTGTGGTACAAGGTGTACAATAAATACGAACAAGATGTCTTCTTCTAACGCATCGGGTCCACCACATGTAACCGTCTTCCTCTAACGCAAGCATATGCAGCGTAGCTTCTGGAATGTATAGATCGAGTTTTCGTCTTTTTTTTTTATTTTTTGTAAGTGCTCGGTAGAAACGGAGGAATGAAAATACCCTCGTAGATTTCAAGGAATCGGCATTTCTTAAATCTTGAAATGTTTGAATTTTCAACTCGTAAGGAAATACATCTGTGTCTAAAAAGTGTCATCAAAAAAAGGACTTTTCCACGTTGTAAACATTAGAGAAGCCGGCGACAGGACCCTAAGGACATCTGAGGTTACGATGAGCAGGAACGCCTTAGGTTGAGCCAGCCGGGGGGGAGGGGCCAAAGCATCGGCTGAGGAATGGGCCTCAATATTAACTGCTGTTAAGATTCACATCTTGTTCACAGTAGGTTGTGGAGAAGCGGAGACTTCAGTGCATGTACTTGTAGAATACAATACCTCCTTTGCCTCGTCGTACATTCTTGGCCAAGTCAAGTAATACTGATAAGTGTTCCCTTTAATCTGCCTCGGTCTCTGTCATACGTGTCGGATCAGATCTGAAGATGGACTCTTGTAAAGGTACTTCCATATGGCGTAGTAATGCACGGCGGCCGCGAGGGCCACAAAAAGATGCCAGATGGCGTGTGCAAAAGGGATGATTCCGTCGCTCTTGAAGAAGACCACACCCAAGCAGTAGATCAGCCCACCCCAGGCAAGTTCTTGTAAGCCCTCTGTATTGTTCTGGAGAGGAAAAGGACATTTTAGCAATAGACCAAAAATTACAACCTAAAAAAACAACAATTTACCATCAACTTTTATAGTTACTAAGCCAAGAAGATGCTAAAAAGGGAACTTTCACCATCTCCACTAAATCTAACTGTTAACGTTCTCAAATTGGAGCTGTTCCACAAATTTTGGTGGAGATGGAATTTTAGGGGGCGGGTCCCAGGTTGTCTACTTCATGTAAGGCCCACCCACCCATAAGAAGAGAGTCAAACTGTGGAACGGTGGGGGCTAGAAAAAAAATCCAACTGTGCCGGAATCAAGGAGTTGTGACAAGGGTTGGAGCTGGAGGAGTTGGTGAAGGAGGACAACTTTGAGGAGATGTATGGTTTGGTTCTCCAAGTTTCCTTTAATTGAAATTTAATGTAGTATTCTGCTTTCTTTAGAGAGTTGCAGAAATACTTCAATATAGACTGTTAAAGGGGTATTCTCATGTTAGATACAGGTCCCACCTTTGGGGCCAGAAGCAAACTTGTGGTACGGGCTAGACAGAAACTTTGTTGAACATTCGAGGTCACACTCCATTCAGGAGGCGAGTCTATAGGGCTAGCTCTGCATTCGGCATGACCGTGAGAACAGGTCAGTAGACTGAGGTTCTTGAGATAGGGACCTGCATGAAAATACGCCTTGAAATAATATCAGTATTGTTCAGTCTCTAATCTTCTAAGACGAGAAAGAATGGACCCATTCAATGAGTAAAATGCATTTTAACCTTCATGTACTGGAATGACAAATATGTAACTCGTGAATCAGAAACCCTTTTTTTTCCCCTCTTGTTTAAAATAGTTTTTATTTCTCATTAATTTAACTTTTAGAAAATGTCACAGTTCTGGAGGTAAAAGAGCAAAAAAAAAAAGTGAATAATGGTCAGGTGTTAAGAAAAAAAATGAATAAAAACAACAAAGGCAAAGTCAATGATTGAAGAATTATGTTCATGTTTTTTGCAAAAAAAATTATTTAAAAATTTTTAAAAATTTGTAATCAAAGTCAGAATTTTTAACCTTTACCACAGCCAAAATAAAAAAAAAAAAACAATAAAAATCCAAAAACAATGCACCCAACAACTTTTACAACAAAAAATTCATCACAAAACATAAATTTGTCACATCTTGAAATTTTTTTTCCCCATACACTTCAGAATTTAGCATTCTTCAACGTTTCCAATTTGTTTTTCGAGTGAAAACACGATTTCACATGAACATAGAAATTCTTACCATTGATGTCACTACTAAAGCTGGAGAAAATCCCATTGCTAGGTAGAAGAGCAATTCAACAATCTTATACCTAGAAGAATGAAATACATTCTTAATGGTTCAAATGTGGAGAAAATATAAATAAAGTGTTAAAATGGATTAAAAAAAAACATTCGTCAGAAATGTGTAATCATAAGAAAAGAGCTTACACACACATATACACACATATACATACATACACACATATACACACACATACACATATATACAGCGCACAGTCAAGCCATCCTGCCTCCCAACTGAAGCTGACACTGCTAACCTGGCATGAATGAGGGAGTTGAGAGAGACAATGGGGCAGATTTACTTACCTGGTCCATTCGCGATCTAGCGGCGTGTTCTCTGCGGTGGATTCGGGTCCGGCTGGGATTCACTAAGGCAGTTCCTCTGACGTCCACCAGGTGTCGCTGCTGCGCTGAAGTCCGCCGGAGTTCATGATCCTATTCCTGGTGAAGGTAAGCCCGCGTCCAGCGACACTTTCTTTAAAAAAATGCGGCGGTTTCTGCGAATCCCTTGGGTTTTCGTTTGGCCACGCCCCCGATTTCCAGTGCATGCCGGCACCGATGCGCCACAATCAAATCGCGTGCATCAAAAACCCGGGGCAATTCAGGAAAAATCGTCGCAAATCGGAAATATTCGGGTAACACGTCGGGAAAACGCGAATCGGGCCATTAGTAAATGACCCCCGTTGGCTTTGTGACGTGCTGTAGAGAATATGAGGGAAGGGTGAATTAGCCGAATCACACACAGCCACCGTCTCTCTCAATCTCCTCATTCACTGCTCTCGCTCAGGAATTCTTTTTTGCGTCTCTCTCAACTCCCTCATTCACCGCTCCTTAAAGAATTCGTATGGGGAGTTGGGCAGATGGGACAGAAAAAAAAGTTCCTTTCCTGCTCTGGTTACTAAACCTTGCAATGCGTTCTACATTCAGGCTGTTAACACTCCCAGCCAAGTCGACATGTCGACCCGCATGGGACCACTACAACTCAACACTGGTCCTTCCAGCGCAGCTGGAAAAGTTAATAGACTGACCACAGGATATGCTGTGGGATCAGAGAGCCAAAACACAGGGTAGGCAGCTTTTCTGTTCCACCTGCCCAGGAAACAACACAGGGGGTCATTTACTAAGGGCCCGATTAGCTTTTTCCCGACGTGTTACCCGAATATTTCCAATTTGCGCCGATTTCCCCAAGATTTTGGCGCACGCGATCGGATTGTGGCGCATTTAAAACAAAAAATCTGTCGCGGAGCTTGCACTTACCTTCACTCAGCCCAAGCCGGTGAACTCCAGCGCGTTCCGATGCTTTTCAGCGCAGCAGCGCCACCTGGTGGACGGCGGAGGAACTACCTTAATAAATCCCGGCCGGACCCGAATCCGGTGCAGAGAACGCGCCGCTGGATCGTGAATGGGCCGGGTAAGTACATCTGCCCCACAGTGTTTCAACCAATTTGTCTGGACGACCCTATCATGTGATGAATACAAGGGTACCCCAACAGCAGAAGAATTAGTAGGGCAATGTATGAACAGGCTGTTTTTCACTCCTTTTATTTATTTTTGTGATCTTGGAGCTACCGTGATATTCTAGTAACGTTATGGGTCACCGGGTACCAGGTCTAAGGTAGGTACTTACAATGTATCCAGTGCCAGATAAATGAATGACTTTTTCCACAGTGAAGGAATGGAAAAATCCCCTCTGTAACTTTCCCTAAATTGCAACACACTAGAGTGGATTTCACAATCTCTCAGTACAGATCTGGAGTGTGGAATTTTAGGGAAATACTAGGAAGATAAACAAAAGAATGGTGGAGACACATCGGGTGTTCATCTGTCACCCTTATATGTGAGCTTGGGGAATGTGAACCAGGACCTGATCGTCTCACGAGAAGGAGGGTCCCATTCCCCCTCACTGATGAAGTGGTGGAGATGGTAAATGATCCTATCAGCTATTTCCAGCAGTCCCATGGACATGGAAGGGAGTGGTAGTTCTCGTGACCGATGGGCGTCCCGATGGTCAGACCACCACAGGAATAGGACTACCTACCGATCCAGTCACGATATAAAGGAGCACAAACAAGTAATACGATATAGCTATATATAACTTACTTCTCATGGTACAGAAACACATAAACGGTTCCACCTGCCGCCATCAACCAAATAAACCACCTCATGTGAGAGGCCAGGGGTCCCAGCTCCCGGAGATTTAACCTGAACACAGAAGGAAAACGTTAGAAGTTCAGAAACCAGTCGTACAGAATATTACGACTGGGGGGGCGTGCAGAATATTAGGAAATTTACCAATCATAAAATGGCCGCAGATGGAGGGTCATGTACAATCGCCCTGCCAGGACCTTAATATTATAATTATGAATACTAAATAAGCTCCTGGCAGGGCGATTGTACAGGACCCTCCATCTGCGGCCATTTTATGGTCAGGAATCTCTGGCTGAGGAGGTAAAAGAACACACTAATAGCTCAAAGCATCCCCTTTCCCTAAAAGGGATATAAAAATGACCAAATAAAATCATAAATATTTCAGATAACCCCACGTCACAAAATGCCTGGGCTATCAAAATATACATATAGTATAAAATATACAACCGATTGGAAATTAGCCCAACTGTCTGAAACGCCACTTTTTTTTTTTTTTTTTTGCCATTTTGCACCGCATACAATTTTGAATCAAAAAGTCATACAGTCCCAAAATGGCAGCAATAAAAAAAATCAGCTTGTCCAGCAAAAAACAACACCTCGCCCAGCTCCGTAAAACAGAATATGGCAAAACTGTATAATAAAATCTATAAAGACATAATAAATCCTATATAGATTGGGTGGGTACGGCAACAGGGGACACCAAAGAATAAAGGGGGGGGGGGGGGTGGCAGTTGGAGCGCACAGCGAAAGACATAAAAAAAATGAATAATAAAAACATAAAAAACTTGGCAGAGGTGATGAAAGATCCTCTTTAAAAGGTCCAAAATTAAGAACAAAAGGTCCATCTTAATTCCACGAATTTGGAGCTTTAACACTCACCAAGGCGCGTAGGAGGCCGCGATGAAAAAGTAGATGACCATCCTGTCACACATGTGGAAGCAGTGCTCTACAGTCCTGGAAACAACAGAAGAAAGTTTATCTGGACCCCTCTGTGAGCGACCTGCCGCCAGATAAATAATGCAACACGTTAGGGAAAGCTGCCAACCATTGTTCTGCGCCGCAACTATGCTCCGGGGAAGCTCATTCACAAACTCAAAGAAACGCGATGAGCTCCACTGTTGTGTGTAGTGCTGAACCAGATGACAAAATGACCGGCACTATCCAACGTGTCATTGAAAAGGGGGGTTAAAAAAAAGCCTTTACTATTGAGGTATTCTCTCTGAAACTACCATAATCAGGAATCATGCCTCTGGGACACAAAGGCAACATGGAGTTCAGCTACCATTCATTTGAAAAAAACAAATGGTAAAACCCCTTTAAAAGGGAACCTGTCAGCACATTGACAAATACAGCAAGTGACAGGTTCCCATTGACCCCCATTAACTAAATGCCACCCTTCTTGAAGCAAACAAGTTTTGCCTCACATCCCCATAAAATCAACTTTGTTATCTTACCTGGCATACAGCCAGATCTAGCAGGGGTCGAAGACGACATGTCCTGCTCAACGGAGTCATGGGGCTCCTCCCCATGACTCCTTACCATTCAGCACTGCTTGCTATGTGACCAGGGTTATGTCATACCATGGTAATGTCCTTTACCCCCTAATATCTGCAAAATCTACTCCATGTATATATCGGATCACATAAAATTACAGCGGCCACCATGGAGGCATGGGGAGGAGAAGAAGTAGTCCATGTAGGCATTGGAAGGAGTACCAGTCCATGGACAAGCAGGACACAACCTTCTGTACTCACTGCTAGATTTGGCTGTATGCCTGGTAAGATAACAAAGTTGATTTTATGGAGATGTTTATGGAGAGTTAAACTTTTTTTTTAGCTAAAAGAAGGGTGTCAGTTAATAGGGATCTATGGGAGCCTATCACTAGCTGTATTTTTGAAAAATGAGGCGACAGGTTCCCTTTAAGTCTTTGGATTGGTGATTATGGCGAGTGCACAAGACCTCTGGGCCAATTAATAATAATTCCTTTATTTATATAGCGCACACAGATTACTCAGTGCTGCACAGAACTTGCCCGGGGCTCTCAGTAGGTAAATATGTGTTGTATGTGTTGTCTGTGGGTCTACCATGTTGGCTTCTACTGCAGCCCATTATGTAATCTTCTACATGAGTTACAGAGACGAAATGATTCTCTGGTGCATGTAGCTTCCCCCGCCCTCTTCCTGCAGAGTTTTCGGCAAAGTTCTTTCCTCACTCTACCCAACTGAGTGAAGAAAAGGGTGACAGCAAAGAGATTTAGCAGCCAGGAGCTGTATGCTTTCAGATCTATATCAGATTCAGCAGGACAGCCATCTAAGTGAAGGAGTTATACAGACTCTACATCTGGAACATTTTCAATTTAGACTAACTGAGAAAGTTGATTCATTTTGCGTATATAAACAAAACGAAAATGAGTACAGTAAGTTTTCCATAGTATTAAGCTGTTGAGCCAATAACACCAAAATGGTGCCTGAACAGTTGCATCATGGGTGTGTTTATTATTCAACTTGTTGAATTCTAGTTCATAAGCAAATATGTGTGAAAATGGTGGTGGTGGAAAGTGGTCAAGAGAGAGGCCTCATGAAAAGTCTGCCTCTAGGGTAACCCTCGAAATAGTGGTACTTACCTAAGGTGACTTTTCTTCCATGTGACTATGTGAAATACAGTGGACACTATAAAAAGGGCACACAGGCCCATTCCATAAATCCATGCCGTTATCTTCTCCCATCGGTCATCTGACATACGGTGTAATAAAGCACTTCCCACAATGGATGGGACAATGAGGAACTGCAAAATACAAAGACCGATATATCCATTAATAATGCATTGACTTCAGATAAGAAAAGGGAAGAGAGATACGAAAATGTATCATAAATTGTAGTAAGACATATACAGGATTACAAGAGTCACGATAACCTATCAGCACATACAAAATCAAAGGGGGCTGCAGCTTAAAGGGCATCTGTAGCCAAATACAAAATGATGAATGACATACCCCATGCGATTGCTGCGGTGTCCCTGATCGATATGGAGTTTGTTTTTTAAAAATCTGTCCACCCGTTCAGAAGATACAGCCCCTGGAAGTCTATGTAAAATTAGCACATAGCCAAGCCAAGGGGCGGTACCTTCTAGATTTTCTTTGGGGGCGTGTCTCTGCACACTGTATAAAACAAAGTTACCGCCCCTTTAGTGTGCTAATGTGCTAATTCCCATATAAACTTCCAGGGGTCGTATTTTTGGAATGGATGGACGGATTTTCAAAAAACAAACACCAAGTTGACAAGGGGCACAGGGGCAACCACTTGAGGTATGTAAATAATGAATCTGGAGTAGACATAATAAAAGGGAGCTAGGCTGGACATTCCCCGAGGCAAACTATCTGAACTCCAGGATGATATCATTTGGATTTTAGATTAGGGAGATGCACCCAATCAGAGACATAAGACTCTTACATAAATTTGGAGCATCTGTAAGGTGCCGGGTTGACTAGCACTATCAATAACTGAAGAGGTAAAGGGAATTGGTCACATGTGATCTTGTGGCTTGGGTGGTAGAGAAGGGAGATCCTTACGATGGGGATCTCGATGGTCGGTCCTACAACTAGGGCCGTGGACTCAGAGTCATGGAATTGGTGACCATTTTGGTGGAGTCAGAGTTGTGATAAAACAGATCAACTCGACTCCACAAATATGTCATAAATTATATTGTAGATATTATTATACGGCTCGGTTCCTGATCTAAGAATTTAGGCAAGGGGTAAACAACATTTATAGGCCCCAGGGATACATTGTCATACTGCTCAGCTTTAAGGGATGCACCAATAACCAGCACCCTAGATGCATCAACAACCACAGAAAAAACCAACTCAGAAACCAATAGACAATAATTGTGGAGACCCCAGAGTAGACAATGATAATAAAACTGGACACCCCAGAGCAGACAATGATAATAATTGAAGGACCCCAGAGGAAACAATAATAACTCTACTCTTCTCCTTCCTGCACCACACAGTAGCTCCTTCTCTCCTTCATGCACCGCTCAGCTCAGTGTCCCACACTGGAAGTATGCGGCAGCATCAGGACCCAGAGCAAAGCTGTGCCCCGAGCAGGAGAGGAACTGGAAGCAGTACATTTAGGCTGACAAGTACTTACTACAACTTCTACTCAGCGCATTCAACCAGCATCAGGACACAGAGTGGAGCGTCAGGAGAGGACCGAGAAGTAGTTAGGACTTCTGAGTTGTACTCACTGCTACCCAGCCTCCTGCACCAATGAACGCTTCCATCAGTTTTGGAAGCGCTCATTTGACTCGGACTGTCAGCAGGGTTCGGGTTGCGACTCAAGGTTTAACAGGCCACATGTGGCCCATCATGTTGCTCCAGGCTTTTAATTAAGATGAGTGTGGCTGCACTTTATGTACATGCTCAGTAGTGAAGCTCCTCTGCTACACATTAGAGGAATACTGCCACAGTGATCAGTAAAACAAAGCTCTGGAGTTGGAGTCGTGGCATGGCGTGACCATTTTGGTGGAGATGGGGATATTGACATTGAGGAGTTGAAAGTTTGGCTTATCGACTTCAATAATTAAGCATTTACTAAGGTTACATGCCTTACGCCTCCCCTCGCCCCTACATTACAACTTTGAAGCAAAAGCATTATATCCCTGGTAGAGGGATCAAAATATTTATCAGGCCACTTTCCCCTTAAATCTCAGCACAAACAGAAGGCGATGCGAATCAACCTGCGGATACTAGGAAAGTTGCAAAAAAATTGTTTGCTCAGCGAATGATGAAATTGATTGCTACGTCCCCTGAACAATGAGTAAAGCTGAGCCGTAGATAAGACCTCTGCCAGATACTGGATACCTCATCCATCCCTGTACGTTTTATATATTGGTTATGTTGATCTTCAATTTTTATTACTGGAATATCCTTAATTCACTTGATGCTGTAAAAGGCACCCACTGGAAGCTCTTCTTACTCTACCAGCTATCATGCAGTGGCTCTGCTCCTTCCCTGATAAGCAGGTGGAAAGGAGACAGATTCGGATGACGCCAGTGGGTCCCCGAGATAGGTGGGCCTTCAGTGCTCTATAAATGGTACATGGGATAGTGCAATTTATACAGATATTAAGCATACAACGTCTTACAACCATCCCATACATTTGTATAATAACATGAATTATAGATCTAAGAGATCCTAAGTTCAAGTGCCTGTCAGCAGAATACTGACAGGTCTCTCATAACAGTCCGAGTCAAGGGCTAGGAAGAAATATACTTCCTGCAGATCAGTATTGGCTAGCATTTAGGAATATGTGAGGGTGTGTCTGATGATATCTACACAAACAAATTGTGGTCCTCAAGAACTTATTGATGGGCCCAAGGCTTCCCAGTGTGGCACTGAAAGAGAGCCGCTAACGATTAATATTTCCCATGAAACACTGCCTGAAAATATGACTACATAGGGCTGTGTGGTTTTAAGCAAAGGAGAATGTCCTTCCAAAGCTTGATCAAAAAGGACTCCATCGTAGACAGTCCCGACCCCTCTCGTCAGAGGTACAGATTCAGTGGCTGGAGGTGGGGATTGCAGTCCAGATGGAAGCCAGGAAGCTTCATTGTCGATAATAATAATAATTCTTTATTTATATAGCGCACACAGATTACACAGCGCAGCACAGAGTTTGCCAAATCAGTCCCTGTCCCCAATGAGGCTCACAATCTAATCACCCTACCAGTATGTTTTGGAGTGTGGGAGGAAACCGGAGGAAACCCACGCAAACACGGAGAGAACATACAACATTTTTGCAGATGTTGACCCTGGGACTTGTACCCAGGTCCCCAGCACTGCAAGGCTGTAATGCTAACCACTGAACTACCATGCTGATACTGGGATGAAAGTGCAGATAGGAACCCGGAGCTCTTTGGAAGTCTAGGATCAGGCTTTGGTTTTTTCCACACTTAGGCAATAGGAGGCCATTGACAGCTGGCCATTGAATGGATTTTTAGCTCGGAGAGTTATGGAAATCTATAGGTTTCACCATCTTTGTGTAATAACCTTGTAGACAGTTTTGCAGTTGGGTGAAAAGAGAGAACAATCTTGTATTCTTAATAGGACAAACAAAATCAAGTCGTCAGGTCAAGACGTCTAAGATGACGTTCAGAAAGGCTATAGACCTTATGAAATGTCCAAGTTTACACTCATCTTACTCTTTCATCTATCAGAATATGGATGTCCCTAATATGGGGGGTATTTGTAAGAAAAGAATCTAAAATTGTAATTTTATGAGGAATACAAGTATTTACTCAGAGCAACAAGTGAGGAGGGATGTGCCCAACCCATGCGATGATTAATGGGCAGACTTTGCAGTGGAGAAGTCAGCGGCGGGTAGTCATCACTAGTTTACATTCCATTAGATACATTATGGATATTGTTTAGATGAATCACCGAGTGTTTATACCACCTGCGCTCCAGTCATCTCTGCTTAGGAGAGAGATTTTATGTGGCTTATAGGCAGAAAACAAATATCATTGTAGAGTTTCCAACTGGATTCAGGGTCGGATTTGCCCACCAGAAGATCCCCCGGAAAGCCTATAGTACTGGCCTCCAGGGGTCTAGCTGTAGACAACACAATCTGGAAATTACATGGGTCAGTGTGTTCCACCAGAGTATCCCCTTGGGAGCCTACCATCTAACACAGTACTGGCCTCCAGGGGTCTAACTATAGACAACACAATCTAGATATAACTAGGGTTACTGTGGCCCACCAGAGGATCCCATGGAGGGCCCACCATCTAATACAGTACTGGCCTTCAGGGGTCTAACTGTAAACAACTCAATCTGGAAATTACAAGGGTCGATGTGGCCACCAAAGGAATTCCTGGAGAGCCTGCCATCTAATACAGTAGTGGCCTCCTCCAGGGGTCTAGCTAAAGACAACTCCATCGTGAAATTACAAGGGTCGATGTGTTCCACCAGAGTATCCCATGGAGGGCCTACCATCTAACACAGTAGTGGCCTCCAGGGGTCTAGCTGTAGACAACGCAATCTGGATATAACTAGGGTCGGTGTGGCCCACCAGAGGATCCCCTGGAGAGCCTACCATCTAACACAGTACTGGCCTCCAGGGGTCTAGATATAACTAGAGTCAATGTGACCCCACCAGAGGATCCCCTGGAGAGCCTACCATCTAACACAGTACTGGCCTCCAGGGGTCTAGATATAACTAGAGTCAATGTGACCCCACCAGAGGATCCCCTGGAGAGCCCACCATCTAACACAGTACTGGCCTCCAGGGGTCTAGATATAACTAGAGTCAATGTGACCCCACCAGAGGATCCCATGTAGAGCCTACTTTATAACAGTACTGGCCTCCTCAATCTCAAAATAACAAGGACCAGAGAGTCCCACACTAGGTATATCACTATAGACGTGTTAATGCATACACAAAGTATAGTGAGAGGGGCAGTTTTTTCTGGGGTCAGACTGATATTTTGTGGCTTTCTGCTATATCAATAAAAATATTATTGACAGATTATCATCATTTTCGCTGTATAAGCACTTTTCTAAAATAAGGTCCTTAAAAACTTTGTCCCGAGTTTTGCTGTCCCTTCATAAGGCAGGAGGAAATCTTCCACTCATTTGACCTTGTCAGGAGACAAACCTCCTCCTCACACGGCTCCTTCTTTCCCTGTAAACTGGAAAACCCCTTTAGGAAGCAGAGGACGTTTATCATTACTCCACGTCCTAATCATGCATGATCCATTGTCTATCCTTGTAGTAGATGGGTCGGGGTTGACGCCTTGCACCCCAACCAAGAGCCCTGGGACCAGGGTTATCTCAGTAGTACACAGCGCGGTCACTCTATAGTGGCCTTTCTGGGTACTACACCTATGATCGCTTTGAGCAGTAAACTAGCATGATCATGTGAATTGAAAAAGAGAAGCCTTCTCCAATCTTAGGGAATATCTCTCTCCGTGTCCTGCTTTTATTTCAGCTACAAAGACTTTCGGTCCCGATGATCCTCTCTCAACTTAACCTGATATTAAGAGAGATAGAAAACTGGAAAATGGATTGGGGGGGGGGGGGGGGGGAGTTAATCTGAAGACAAGGGGTTAACAAATCTGTCCCAAATCCGGTGATGTGAATCCTATAGGAGATAATCCCTGTATCCAGGGCATCTAATCGGTAGTATACTATTCACCCTCTCGTGTTGGGTTTGATACTACAATAAATTGCAACCCCCCCCCCCCACCCCACCGTATTATTAAATCTGTCCCCCCGTGTTATCCTCTGTCTCCAGCGCATGTCCCCTTCATGAACCTCGCCCTGTCACATCAGATAAGAGC